>NC_081357.1:66836016-67120852 GCF_030684315.1 Stegostoma tigrinum | reverse complement strand
GGGCGGGAGAGGAGATGGGGGGGGAGAGAGAGAGGAGATGGGGGGGAGAGAGAGAGGAGATGGGGGGGGAAGAGAGGAGATGGGGGGGCAGGAGAGGAGATGGGGGGGCAGGAGAGGAGATGGGGGGGCAGGAGAGGAGATGGGGAGGGAGAGGAGAGGAGATGGGGGGGGAGAGAGGAGATGGGGGGGAGAGAGGAGATGGGGGGGAGAGAGGAGATGGGGGGGAGAGAGGAGATGGGGGGGGAGAGGAGAGAGGAGATGGGGGGGAGAGAGAGAGAGGAGATGGGGGGGAGAGAGAGAGAGGAGATGGGGGGGGAGAGAGAGAGGAGATGGGGGGGGAAGAGAGAGAGGAGATGGGGGGGAAGAGAGAGAGGAGATGGGGGGGGAAGAGAGAGAGGAGATGGGGGGGCAGGAGAGGAGATGGGGGGGGAGAGAGAGAGAGGAGATGGGGGGGAGAGAGAGAGAGGAGATGGGGGGGGAAGAGAGGAGATGGGGGGGAGAGAGGAGATGGGGGGGAGAGAGGAGATGGGGGGGGGAGAGAGGAGATGGGGGGGGCGGGAGAGGAGATGGGGGGGCGGGAGAGGAGATGGGGGGGCGGGGGAGAGGAGATGGGGGGGCGGAGAGGAGATGGGGGGGGCGGGAGAGGGAGATGGGGGGGAGAGAGGAGATGGGGGGGGAGAGAGGAGATGGGGGGGGGAGAGAGGAGATGGGGGGGGAGAGAGGAGATGGGGGGGGAGAGAGGAGATGGGGGGGGAGAGAGAGAGAGGAGATGGGGGGGGAGAGAGAGAGAGAGGAGATGGGGGGGGAAGAGAGGAGATGGGGGGGGAGAGAGGAGATGGGGGGGAGAGAGGAGATGGGGGGGAGAGAGAGGAGATGGGGGGGGAGAGAGGAGATGGGGGGGCGGGAGAGGAGATGGGGGGGCGGGAGAGGAGATGGGGGGGGCGGGAGAGGAGATGGGGGGGGCGGGAGAGGAGATGGGGGGGGAGAGAGGAGATGGGGGGGGGGAGAGAGAGAGAGGAGATGGGGGGGGGAGAGAGAGAGAGAGGAGATGGGGGGGGAGAGAGAGAGAGGAGATGGGGGGGGAGAGAGAGAGAGGAGATGGGGGGGGAGAGAGAGAAAGGAGATGGGGGGGGGAAGAGAGGAGATGGGGGGGGGAGAGAGGAGATGGGGGGGGAGAGAGGAGATGGGGGGGCGGGAGAGGAGATGGGGGGGCGGGAGAGGAGATGGGGGGGCGGGAGAGGAGATGGGGGGGCGGGAGAGGAGATGGGGGGGCGGGAGAGGAGATGGGGGGGCGGGAGAGAGAGAGAGGGAGATGGGGGGGGGGAGAGAGAGAGGAGATGGGGGGGGAGAGAGAGAGGAGATGGGGGGGGAGAGAGAGAGGAGATGGGGGGGAGAGAGAGAGGAGATGGGGGGGAGAGAGAGAGAGAGGAGATGGGGGGGGAGAGAGAGAGAGAGGAGATGGGGGGGAAGAGAGAGAGGAGATGGGGGGGCAAGGAGAGGAGATGGGGGGGCAGGAGAGGAGATGGGGGGCAGGAGAGGAGATGGGGGGGGAGAGAGGAGATGGGGGGGGAGAGAGGAGATGGGGGGGGAGAGAGGAGATGGGGGGGCGGGAGAGGAGATGGGGGGGCGGGAGAGGAGATGGGGGGTGCGGGAGAGGAGATGGGGGGGCGGGGAGAGGAGATGGGGGGGCGGGGAGAGGAGATGGGGGGGCGGGGAGAGGAGATGGGGGGGCGGGGAGAGGAGATGGGGGGGCGGGGAGAGGAGATGGGGGGGGGAACGGGGAGAGGAGATGGGGGGGGGGAAGAGGGAGAGGAGATGGGGGGGGGGGGAACGGGGAGAGGAGATGGGGGGGGAAGAGGGAGAGGAGATGGGGGGGGGAGAGGGAGAGGAGATGGGGGGGGGAGAGGAGAGGAGATGGGGGGGAGGGAGAGGAGATGGGGGGGGGAGGGAGAGGAGATGGGGGGGGGGGAGGGGAGAGGAGATGGGGGGGAGGGAGAGGAGATGGGGGGGGAGAGGGAGAGGAGATGGGGGGGGGAGGGAGAGGAGATGGGGGGGGGAGGGAGAGGAGATGGGGGGGGGAGGGAGAGGAGATGGGGGGGGGAGGGAGAGGAGATGGGGGGGAGGGGAGAGGAGATGGGGGAGAGGAGGAGGAATGTGGGGGTAAATGGGAGAGGAGGAGGAATGTGGGGGTAAATGGGAGGCTGGAAGAGGGAGGAGCAGGGAGAGGAGGTGAACAAAGGGCAAATGCTACCTAACCAACTACTCAACCTCTTATTCTAATGTTGTGACTCCACACTTGAGAGGGAAACATGTTTCCCAGGAAACATCCTGTTAGAATTTTGGTTGGAATTTGATCACTTCTCATTCTTAACTTCAAGAAATACAGACCAAACCTATTCATTCAACCGCTGCTTGTACGACAAATGCCCTATCCGCAGAGCCAGTGTACAGAATTCTTGTTGGATTCTCTCCAGAATGTGTCTGTCCTTCGATAAGGAGATCAAAACTGTACACAGCATTCCAAACATACTCTCACAAATGCTCTGTAAAATTGGACTAAGACCTCCAGCATGTTGTCACAAAACCTTTTATGCATAATGATTTGCCAATTTAGCATAACTGGCTCTGAACATAGTGGCCGCAGAAGTCTCTACTTCTAACTCCTGTAAATAATCAGCTGTCCATTGATTTGCAGAATAAATCATATCACAATCAGCAAAAAGAATATTAAAATTCACAAAACATTGTTTTGCTCCAAGTGACACATATTGTATAGCTACAATGTTTAATGTCATTTAGGTGTCCTCTGATACCAAAGCAATCCATGCTTGCATTCACAGCATTCACATTTGAATTGTTAAGTCCCAACATAAGACATGCAATCAGCATTTTCAAGTGAAAATCTAACCATTTGCCATTAATGTACAAGGGCATTACCATCACAGCCTGTCACAATCATCAGAAAGAGACCATTAGGCTCATTGAAGAGCCTGTGCAAGCACAAATAAGCATCATTACCCAGTGCCAATCTCCTGCTGTTCACCCCCCCCCCTTACCCTTGCATAGTATTTCCATCAAAATAGTCAACAAAACTCTTGAATGTCTGAATTAAGGTGGTCTCTACCAAAATTTCCAGGCAGTATACTCCAGATCCTAACTACTGACTGAAAGAAAGTTTCTCTCACATCACTTTTGATTCTTTTGAACATCATTTTAAATCTGTGCCTTGTCATTCTTTCTTCTTTCACAAGTGGGAATAGCTCCTCTCTCTCTACTCTGTCCAGCCTGCTGATGATTTTGAAAACATTTATCACATCTCTTCTCAGCTGTCAACTCTCCAAGGAGAACTGTCCCAACTTCTTCAATCTATCCTCATAATTGAAATTTCTCGTTCCTGGAATCAGTCCTGTAAATTTCTTCTGCTCTCGCTCCAATGCATTGACATTATTCCTATAATGTGACATCCACAATTGGACACTATACTCTGAATGAGGTCGAACAAGTGTCTTAGACAAGTTTAACATTACCTCTTTGCTCTTGTACTCTATATCCTAGGTCACTGTATGCTTTATTAACTGCTTTCTTCACTTATCCTGCCGCCTACAATGATTTGTGCACATATATACACACAAGGCCATTTGTTCCTACACCCTTTTAGAATTGCATGCTCTATTTTATATTGTCTTTCAATATTTTTCCTACCAATGTACATCACTTCTCTGCCTTAAATTTCATCTGCAACTATCAGCCCCAGCAATTTATCAATGACAGCGTTGCGATGGAACATTCTCACCTGCCTGGAAGAGTGCAGCTCCAACAGCCCAAAGTTGACACCATCCAAGATAAGACAGTCTGCTTATCAGCATCCATATCTGTAACCTTCAACATTCATCACCAGTGTGATGTGGAGGTGCCAGTGTTGGACTGGGGTGGACAAGGTCAGAAATCATACAACACCAGGTTTATAGTCCAACAGGTTTATTCGAAAACAGTCTTTTGGGACCCCAGCCCTTCTTCAGGTGTTCGTGAGAGAGGCAGTATCAGGCACACAATTTATAAGTAAAAGATCGACATTCGTACCATTGATGAGATGTCCTAAACAAACCTAAGATGCTTTTAAACCTTTAAATCAGTCAGAAGGTTTTAACTGATTTATATGTATATGTAAATCCCCGAATTCCTTTCAAGTCACGGTCCTGAGAGAACTAAAAAGTTTTATCAGTGTAAAGAAGAGGTGGCATTTTAGGTTAGACAATGCATGTTAGGTGTGAGACCTTGTTTAGAACCTGTTTGCATTTTAGTTTGGAGTCAGACTGGTTTTATTTCTACAATAAGAATTTATAAAATGCCATATTGACTGACTATCTATAAACTGTATGCTTTTTGAACAAAAGTATGTAGCTGCAAATATAAATTCACCCCATAGATTCACACGTGTGTGTGTGTGTGTGTGTGTGTGTGTGTGTGTGTGTGTGTGTGTGTGTGTGTGTGTGTGTGTGTGTGTGCGCACACACACGCAGGGTGTGGTGGGTTTAACAAATACCTATCAATCAAATAAAACAGTCTAACTGATTAAAGATCTAATAGCATCTTATGTTTTAGCACAGCCTCAATGGTGTGAACCTTTCATCTTTTCATTATAAATTCTGTGTCTGAAACTACCTCTCTCACTGACACCTGAAGGAGAAGAGGCTCCGAAAGCTCGTGTTTCAAATAAATCTGTTGGGCTATAACTTGGTGCCATGTGATTTGTGACCTTTATCACCAGTCGACAGCGATAGCTGAATGTACCACAAGAAATATGACAGCCATCTCGGCAGGGCTTCTTCAACAGCACCTTTCAAACCCACAACTTCTCCACCTAGCAGGATAAGGAAAGTAGACGATAGATAGGACTACCACTACCAGCAACCTCTTCTCCAAGCCACACACCATCCTGACATGGGAAAAAAAAATGTTCCTTCCCTCACTAACGTAACTAAAATACACAAAGTTTCCCAACTCAGCACAGTTTTGGACCCACATTGATAGGAAGCACAGACCAGGTTTCCACACTGAACAAGAATCACTATTTATTGCAAGTAATTAGATTCTAGCTAAACAAGTTAACAGTTTAAACTGTTAGCATTCAATACTACGAATTTAAACTCTAATTCACTTATAAACTGCCACTTAACAACTTACACACATGAATAGGTTATGGACAAAGGGGAAAAGTCTAGAAAGTCAGTTCAGTAGTCTTGGTTCCCAGACACTGTTTTTGAGACGATCTTCATGACTCTTCTGCTGGCCATCACGTTCCTTCAGTCACTTTTCTCTAGATGCTTCTACTTGTTGATAAAGAATACGAGGTGGCTGGGTCCCTTATAAAAAGTCTCTGTCTTAGCAGTGAAAGTCACAGCTTACAATGACAGTTACAGCAAAGTTAAACTGGTTTTCTTCAGGCTTACACTGAGTTTTGACTGCAGAGAAGAAGGGAGCTCCTGAGATGGTTAAGAACTGAACACTTCTCACTTTCTCTTGCTCTCAAATCTTGTTCTCAGCTCCAAGCTGTTCAGAAACCTGAGGACCAACAGAGTTGTTGGCAAGCAAAAAGGTCTCTCCTCAAAGCTGAAATAGTGTTCAGCTTCCAGTGAACCACAGTAGCAAATCTCCTCAGCATACTTACCTTGGACTCGAAACTGTTATTGTAGCGTTACGTTTCTAACTGGATGTAATATTCCACTGATGCCAAACTAATTATTTATAAAATTTTAGAATAAATTACTTGCTTTAAATCCTATGCCTGTATTTATGAAACCAATGTTTCTTATGGATTTAAAACAGCATTCTCAATGCAGCCAGCCATTTTCAAAGAATTGTATAAATGCACCCAAGTCGCTGCAGCATTTTTAAAATGGTACCATTTAGTTTGCATCACTTCTTATCATTCTCATCAAAATTTATCACCTCAAACTTCTCTGCATTAAATTTCATTAGCTATGGGTTTGGCAATTTCACCAGTCTATATGCTGTTCACTGTTTACTGCATTTTCAAACTTTTTTGTTTACAAATTATTCCCTTCATACTGAAGTCCAAGTCACACTGGCAATAGTACAAATGTAACAGAATAGCAGTTCATCTATTATTCCTTTATTCTAACCAAATAGTTTCGTGACATGTAACTTCATCTATATTCCACACAGTACGTCCTTACTTAAAGTTGCAGGTGTGTTTCTGGAAATCATGACAAAGTGAAATAACACTGAAAAATTAGAAGTTAAAATCTGAATTAGACTTTTCCAGGCAAGAAATATCCAAAAGATCCGATGTATATTGTGCAATTATATTGTACATGTGCAGTTACTGGATAAAATTCCTGGATGAAATAATTTGTAAATATTTAATATAGGAAATTATTGTGTGAAGTCAAATTATATAATACTAATCAGCCTCTCTTCCTTCAATGCAGATACTTAGGGTTTGGGAATGATTCACTTCCACTTCAATTTGCCAATCAAGCTGCCACAAGTGGCCCAGGTGTTGGCTGGAGGATCAGACAGATGAGTTCTTTGGACGTTTTTGCGTATGGTCTGCTGTCAGGGAATGCTCCTAACAATGTCTCTGTTCAATGCCTTCCTGAATGAACCTTCTCCCAAGTTGGTTAGTCACCATGAGTTGGTAGATATCTCCAATCTCTTATCTCTTCAGAATGTTATCGGAACATCCCAAAAGTGTTTCAGTGGAGGTGGCTTTGAGACACCAACATCTCAATAGAATGTTGGCTTGCTAGCTTCAGCTTTGTTCACCAGCTATAATAGCCCCTCTGCTTCACCAACAGCAAAAGGTGAAAAAGGACCTGACTTGGGGCTCAAAGTCAAACAGAAGATTGCAGACTCATGGTCCGAAAGACCAAGTACTACATGTAGTATTCTCAGCTAAATGAGCCCAAAACAAGTAAAGGAAGTTTACCTGCTTTAAGTAGTAAATCTCCCTCTCTCTGACTTTAAAAAGGGCTCCTTTTTAAGGTTTGCTTAACGTGAAAGAAACCCTCAGTTGCCCTCAGTTCAGAATGACACCAAACAGGCCAACCTTACGGACAAGAAGTGTAATTGTGAAAGAATACACAATGAGGAAAAACATGAAATTGTATGCACAACAATATTAAATCTAAACTGAAGATAAGATTGGTATTCCAAATTGTAAAAGCATTGAAACTTTAAAGCACAGTAACTCAACAAGGCCAACTTAAAACCGGGCCTTAAAGTACGTACAAGGACAAGGGAGATCATTCTCCAATGTGTTCAAATTTAGACGAAAAAAATCCATCCCCTCCATCACCGCCTCCACAATGGAGAATTTCTTTTCTTTGGCATAAATTGACAAACAAAACTCAATCCCCAATAATGAAACTTACTGCTTTGTTTTGCTTCAAAAGCAATAATTTTATAACACCACTCAATAAGGAAGACACAGTTCCACACAACTTCACACAAAATCTCCCCTTCCCCCACTGCATCCCTAAACCAGCCCAGTTCATCCCCTCCCCCCACTGCACCACACAACCAGCCCAGCTCTTCCCCCCCCACCCACTGCATCCCAAAACCAGTCCAACCTGTCTCTGCCTCCCTAACCGGTTCTTCCTCTCACCCATCCCTTCCTCCCACCCCAAGCCGCACCCCCAGCTACCTACTAACCTCATCCCACCTCCTTGACCTGTCTGTCTTCCCTGGACTGACCTATCCCCTCCCTACCTCCCCACCTACACCTTCTCCACCTATCTTCTTTACTCTCCATCTTCGGTCCGCCTCCCCCTCTCTCCCTATTTATTCCAGTTCCCTCCCCCCATCCCCCTCTCTGATGAAGGGTCTAGGCCCGAAACGTCAGCTTTTGTGCTCCTGGGATGCTGCTTGGCCTGCTGTGTTCATCCAGCCTCACATTTTATCATCCACACAACTTTTATTGCCTTCTGATCTCCAGTTTCCAAGCCCTGTTGAATTCTCCACCAACTCCACTATTTATCCTGTTATCCGAGTGCTTTTTAATAAGGTTTGATCTAAATACTATTTGTGTACAAGATCACCGGATAGTCCGTGACATTTATGCAACTCTTAAAGTATAAAGATCAAATGTTATTCCCCTACGTGCTTTTTATGGATAATCTTATGTACGTTTAGTTTAATATATGTCTTCCAATAGACACTGCGCTAATGTATGCAGTTATACAGCTCATAGACTTCTGATCTAAAAATTGATTAGTGGAAGAGTCTAGAGCTTAGTAACGCTAAAACATCAAAAATAGAAAGTTTGAAAAGACCAGTGCTCACAACACAGCCACTACCATTGGAACAAGCGCAGCAGTTCACATTCATAATATGAACTAACAATTCTGGGGTTTGGTGGCAGGGTATTATTGTGCAACACAAATATACTTTATTGATTCTTTTTTCCACAATGTAACAGCTTAAGGATCATTTCATTTCAAAATAGTTTGCACCACTCACCAATGCAGTCATTCACCTCCAGTACAAATATAAAATATCACAAATAGGAAAGTAAATAAAGAACAAGAATTACTTTCCCTGGAAACCACGAAATAACCAATGACATAGGAGTCATTGCATCTTATTAATGCCAATCTTCTTTCTTATTCTCTGTAAAACAGTTATCTTTCAGACAGTTAAGGAGTGGTTAACAAGCTCAACCCAGCTACAGTTAAGTCAAAGCAAGGAAATGCTCGTGGACAAGCATTTCCATTCTGTAGATATCTTTATAATGTTTACTTCTGCTTTAAATCCTTTTCAATAAATGATAAACACAGTACCATGCTCAACAAATTCCAAAAATAAATAACTGAAAAAAAGTTACCTGGCAAAATAACCTGGTCTTCTCTTTTTCAAATCTTTAGTCTCCATGGTAGAATATTTCAAAGCTGATTACTTTTCCCTTCCACGCTGTTCAATAAATTGCTTTTGTTTCCAGTTTCATGGCATCTGCACAGGAATGGTGCCTGTAATAACAATCTTGTGACTCAGACTGCTTCACAAACAGAATGATAGCTGGTACTTGTTGTTTACCTCGAGATGAACAAGATTTCCAGTCACATGCTTTATTATGTAAAACCCTCTAATGTTCATTCATTTTAATAGATTGTGCAACGTAAAGCATTTTTCACATTGCACTAATTGAAGATAAGCGATATAACCTAAACATTAGCATCAGCAAAGTCAATTTACTTCAATTACCATTGGCACACCACCACCAAAAAAAGGCAGTTATTTTCACTAAACACTTTATAGGAGCATTAACTCCTAGAGTCCAAGATCCCACTGGCTAATATGAAAGGAGGGGCTTTCAAGATGCAAGGATCCTTGCAGAGGTAATAGCCCTAATTGCAAAGGAGTCCAAAGCGCATTCTGAATTATGAGGGCATGGTAACTATTCTATTGCAATTTCCAAATTCAAACTTAAAAATCATCAAATTGTCAATGGTTAATAAGAATGGTATGAAGTAGTTGCAACTTAAATGTGTGAATCACATTTCAAAGAAAACAGACAGTATGGATGTTACTGAAAGAAAATCAATGACATTGGTTGAAGTGGATTGTGAAGTAACCAATTCTAACAAATCTCTCAAATAGCTATGGGAGTGCAGTAGCTGGAAGAGAGATTTTTAAAAAATGATTAAGTAAAACTGATTTTGTGATGTTTTGTCATTGTCTACTGCCTGCCAAAAATTGAGAATGAACCAAATATTTGCCACTTGGTCAGCTCTGACCTCACTGGCAAGGTCAATATTTACAGACCATCTCCAATTGCTGCCATTCCCCATCCATAAGCAAACCCCAATACATATATATGCATGCATGCTGCACTAAACAAAAAAAATGGAAGAACTGCAGATGCTGGAAATCAGAAACAGAAACTAAAATTGCTGAAAAAACACAATAGGTCTGGAAACACGTGTGGAGTTTTTCCAGCGACTTTTGTTTTTGTTGTTGCGTTGAGCAGTAGCTTCGCCAGGTTGGCATTTCATATTTAGGTATATACTGTTTCTGCTTCCCATACTTTTTAGTGAAGTTCTTGGGTTTTTCTTGAAATATTTCTGCAATGCATATCTATATTCAAACTTATGGCTGCGATGTCTATTTTCTTGACGTGTAAAAGAAGTTGAACATTTAGTCAATTCAGGAGTCCAAGCTGCTATTCTTCGAGTTAGCCACTGGAAGAGGTCAAGAAGGCGGAGATTGGTTCTTATTGGGCCATTGGGGAAGTTGATGAATGAAGGTAAACTGTTTAAATTGCCCTCTAATTTTTTTTGTCTGATTAGCTGTAAGCCTTTTCTTTTTTCCCAAATCATTTACTGGCAATAGACAGATTATGTAAATGACTGCTTCAAGTACAGTTGATTTTAAATTTCAACAAGCAGCTCCTGCAAATCAAAAGTAACCTACATAAATAAAAAAGTATCCCTCAAAAGTAGTAACTCATTCTGACCAGTTTCAAACCAATCCAATGTATTTGATGTGTTTATTTTTCAAAACTTATCGGTCTCCAGACCAGACTAGTACAACCTATTATTAAACATAATAACAGCAAAATATATAAAACTGCAAAAACTACACAGACATCACCCCAACATGTAGAGCACTCTACTGCCAATAAGGGTTAAATTTACCATTTTTACAGATTCTTAGGGAACAGAATTTGGGAATCAGTTGTTAATTGGACAGATAAATCATTGAAGAGATAGTGTGATAATCGCAACCTCACCAGACAACTATCATCTCATAATGTCACTGTTGGACTTCTTCAAGTCAGAGAGGTCCTAGGCTTAATCATCTTCAGCTGTTCCATCAAAATCATTAGTCTTTCTACTCCTCTGATGCTGCTTGGCCAGCTGTTTTCATCCAGCTCTATACCTTGTCATCTCACCGTTCAGAATCTGCCTGATTGAGAAAATCATAATGCAACATCCTGCTGTTACCTTCTTGTAAAGGATTTTGTCACGTTTCCATGACAAAAGTCGAACTAAATTACCTATAGTTTTTGCTTTGTCCACCTCCTCACTTGAATAGAGATGTTCCTTGTTATACACAAGAAAGGGACAGTTGGCTTTGCAGTGCACAGACTTTTCAACAGAGATCCTGGCTAGGGAAGTGAAGGAATACAGCAATTGCTATGAACAGGTTGGGGCCAAAAGATTGTTTTTCTGTTTGGCACCAGGCAGAATGCTTCTCAGAGCTTGTTCTCTGGTTGAAGAGATAGGATCTGTGAGAACTTAAGGACACTGGAAGATTTACATTGTTCTAGCCAAAAGAAGACACAGTGGTCCTTACAGGTGGAAATTTTACTCAGTGAATTCTCAAAGTCTGAGGAGAATAACCTTGCTGTAAACATGAGACGCCAAGACTCAACAAAAAAAGTGTTAAAACAAGTCTTTTGGAAGCCAAGTGTAACTTTGGACTGGTTCCTGCTTTTAAAAAAGTGCCATTCTACAGCGACAATGTTGTTAATATAAAAACGTGAGAGGGATCTTTAGCCACATTTCACTAAATGACATATCTTCTGTAGTTCAGTGTATTAGTTGACTACTACGTAGTGTTTAGCCAATGTGATTTTAGTTTGTTGCAATTATTGTTTCAGAGCAAAATTTTCTTTTGTTAGTCTCTACATGGATTCTAATATTGAGCAATAAATGCTACCCTTACCAATTAATGTCAACAAAACACCATGCTATGCTCCCTTTCACACTGGACATATGCTGCCATTCACTTACCATCAATTCAAAATGCTAGAACTCTACTAATGGCACTGTAGATGTACCTTCACCACATCAGAGATCAAATTTGCAAATCAGAGAATGCAGACAAGGCAAAAGGGAAAGATACTAATATGGGAAATGATAATCAGACCACAACAGGAAGGAATTGAAGGTACAAATCGAAATCTAAATTAACAGTTAAGGTTACAGCAGAAACTATGACCCAAGGCCACAGCCTCAGACTGTAGGGACAATCCTTTAGAACTGAGATGAGGAGAAATAAATCCAGCCAACCTGACCGAGTCCCATTTGCTAGCATTTGGCCCCTATCCCTCTAAAACCCTTTCTAATCATGCCTTTTAAACGTTCTAATTGTACCCGTCCCTACCACTTCCTCTGTCAGCTCATTCCAGTGTCTGTGTGGGTTTCCTCTCAGTGTTCCTATTTCCTCCCATAATCCAAAGATGTACAGGTTTGGTGGACTGGCCATGCTAAATTGTCTGTAGTCTCCAGTGATATATATTGGCTAGGTGAATTAGCCATCAGAAATGTAGGGACACAGGGATTGGTTAGGAGGTAGGTTTAAGCAGAATACTCTTCGAAGGGTTAGTTTGAACTCAATGGGCCTAATGGCCTGCTTTCACACTGTAGAGATTTTATGAAAGTGTTTAACAGCTTTGTCAGGCAATGACATTGCCTTGATGCCATGCTGATTCGGCTCTATTTTAACAGGCACTTTTAAGTACTCTGCAATCTCATCCCTAATAATGGACTCTCAAAACCTTACCTACAACCAAGTTCAGGTTAACCAGCTCACAGTTTCCTGTCTTCTGCCTCTCTCCCTTCTTAAGCGGGGGTGTTATAATTGCCATTTTCCAGTCCCCTGGAGCCTGCTTTGACTCCAGTTATTCCTGAAAGATCACCTATGAACAGTACAACAGGACCTTCAGCAGATGGGCTAACAGATTAAGCAGTGGTAGATGGAGTTTAATCTTTTCACCCATAGATATTTAAAGAAGATCTTGCTGTTTATTGTAAGTTTACTCTCAGAGTTTATTTTCCCTTTTTTTATGGCCATTGGTTTTGGTTTTTAAGGCTTTGCTGATCTTCTGGCAAACTTCTAACATTTGTTACATTGTACGGTTTTTCCCTTTCAATTTTTTGCTATGTTTAACATCCCAACTTTTTTGAATCATCCCTTTCCTAGAATTCTTCATTCTCACAGGAATATATCTTTGCTGTAAGCCAAGAATTGTTTCTTAAACGTCTGCCATTATTCAAATATCTTCACTGCTCAACTCCTCTCCCAGTCCACCCCACCTAGCCACAAAGTATTACGGAATCATAGAAGTTTACAGTGCAGAAGCAAGCAATTCCAAATCCTTACAACTCTCTGCATAAAGACGTTTCTCATCTCATTCCTAGCTCCCTTGCTGATAAACTTCAAATTATGATCCATCTAGTTCTCAATATATCAACTAATGGCATCAGAATATCCTTCTTTACCTGTGCATTACTATTGAGCCTGTACTGTCTCTCCATGTCGCTTCGACCGAAATGCATTACCTCACATTTTGAATTATGGTTTGGCGAAGCAGGTGTGGAAGATAATGCAGTAATTTTTGTCAAGGTTCATCCCAAGCAGTTCTGGGATTCAGGACCTTGTGCTGTACAAGCTGCTCCGAGGGACACATAGACATAGGTAAACATCAATTGTAACATGGAGGGTCATCAACCTGCTGAGAAATGCCCTTTGGTCTGCCCAAAACATGTTGGCCACCCACTGAAACAAGCTTATGATGAATGTATGTTGCAGATGGGCACATTCCCAAGTCGAAGGCTACTTACGGAGGGATCCATCAAAACTTGGGACAGCAGTTGCACAAGCGCATGAGTGTGAAAATAACCACTTCCTAAGGCCCAGCGTCAGAACACTTGTTCTGAGGAAGGGTCACAGGACCCAAAACGTTAACGCTGATTTCTCTCCACAGACGCGGCCCAACCTGCTGAGCGTTTCCAGCAGTTTCTGTCTGTTTCTGATTTACAGCATTCACAGATCTTTCAGTTGTTATTCACTGAGGCCCTCCTGCCATAGGATAACAAGAGACTAGAAACTGTGTAAAACCCCTTGGGCCGAATCTTTGATATGGAATTATGTAAACATAAGCTACAACACCTCAGACGACCTCACATTGCAGCAAAAGAAACCGATCTCAATCACACGTCACGTAAAGTCAAATTAAACTGTAATGTTTTGTTAAGTTTAGGAGTAAAGTATATCTTTGGAAATCAATTATGTGACATGAACTGAGTACTCTAAATATACCCTGTAAATGGGAGTGCAATGTTGCAACTCAGAGTGCCAAGTAATGCACTGAAATAAACTGATCTGTTCTGAACTTTATGTATTGTTAAATTTGAACTGTGATGAAATGCACGTTTACAAATTCTATGAATAAAGTACATTTTCGGGAGAAAATTATAAATATCAGCCTCGAGTTTCTCTCTTTTAATATAATTCCCTCATTGCCAGAGGTCTGCTGATCACGGCTCCCATTGGGACAGTTAGAAGAGGACTATTCAAGATCCATCTCAGCTGGTAAACAATTTAAACCCAAGCATCAACATTATTTAGCACCACGTTCTAACCAACTGAGCTAACTGGTCCCCTATCATGATGCATAACACACTACACAACTGAAATATTGTCAATGAATTTCTTACTCAACCTTGCACAGTCAAGTGACAAGCAATTTTTTTAAGTGCAATGTTGATGACAATAATGACTTATCAAGGGTGGGGTAAATGTGTTTGGAAGTCAGCCAATTGACAAATAAGTCAAGTTTTTAAATCAGGTAAGTTCAAATACACATGGTAAAGTCAATAAAATAAGACTGCCCAAAACTACCCCTTGCCAGCTAACGTACAGACACGGTGGCTCAGTGGTCCCCAGTGCCAGGGACCCAGGTTCAATTCCATCCTCGGACGAATATCCGTTTGGAGTTTTCACATTCTCCCCATGTCTGCATGGGTTTCCTCCGGATGCTCCAGTTTCCTCCCACAGTCCAAAGATGTGCAGGTTAGGTGAATTAAATTGCCCATTGTGCTCGAGGATGTGTAGATTGGGTAGGTTACAGGGGAATGGATCTGGGTGGGATGCTCTGAGGTTTGGTGTGGACTTGTTGGGCCAAAGGGCCCATTTCCATCTTGTAGGGATTCTATGAGAAGTCTATGAAAAGAAATTGCCATTGTCTTATCAACCTGCAGGGCTGCTCTCTCACTTGAGAGAGATGACAGGTGATAGGTTAACCTGAGAGTTATCACACCTCAGGTGAGGAGACGGATTGAGAAAAACAGCTTTTCATAATAACCTGAGCCAGTGCAAGAATTGAGCCCACATAGTCTGCATCACAAACCAGCTGTCTGGCCAACAGAGTTAACTGGCACACCAGGTCAAAAATGTTCATGTTAGCCAAATGTTCCAATTAGTGCTTGCTAGACTGTATATCAAAAGTCCTGAAACGGAATTTTAAAATCAGTATTCCTTTTAAACTTTCCTCTACAGCAAGATAAAGTTCTGTGACCGTTACCTAATAAGCAGACTAGGTTGGCCCCTGTTGCCAAGGAAGGGAGCGAGGGAAGGGAAGGGAGCAAGTGAATTTGATGAAATACTCCTTAGAAAATGCTACCCCACCCACCTTTTCATTCCTGTCTGTCCATTCAATAATACTTCTGAATATTTAGTTACCAACTTTGAACTACTTGTAAATATGTCGCCTTAACAGTTGCATAGAAGTGTTTATCTTCCAACAGTAATATCCCTTAACATGACCACATTCTTATTCCATCCTCCAACTTGAATAGACCCCTGTACCAAGGTGCCTTGGTCAGTTTACTCATTCTCCCTGCAGTCTCCAATCATTCACACACCTTGTGTGAATCTTAAACTGCTGAGTAATTGTAGGGGTCAAGGCTCCTCAATATTAATCCCATGGGTCCTCATACCTGCCTCATCTGCAGTCACATCCTCCTGTCCTTGATCGTAGGCCAATTCTGAATTACCTAATCAGATCACCCTCTGGAACAAAGTGTTCTGTTAACTCTCCCTTCCCTAAAATGGCACAATGTTTGCAGCTCTGTTTCCAGTTCTTCAACGCTGATCTGACATTCCTCACGCTGCGAACAAAAATATCATTTTTTTATTGCAAGTGGAATGGAATACAAAAGTAGAAGTTATGCTTCAACATTACACGTATTCGTAGGACCACATCTGGAGTATTGCACACACTACTGGTGCCCTTATTTAAAGGAATGATGCATATACAATGGACGAAGTTCAGGGAAGGTTTCCTAAATACCTGGAATAGGTACAATGTCTAATGTGGAAAGACTGATGTAATAGAATCATACAGTACAGAAGGGGTTCTTTGGCCTATCAAGTCTGTACCACTAAATCTACGCTATTCCCAGTTTTGAACACATGTACAGGCTACTGGAATTAACAACAGCAGGTGACTTTATTGAAAAATGAAAGATCTGAGAGGTTTTGACAGGCCAGATGTGGAATAGATGCTTCCCCTTATGGCAAACCCAGCGCTTGAGGTCATGTTGAAAAATAAGATGTCACTCATTTAAGACAGAAATTAGGTAAATTTTTTTTGCTGAATGGTTCAATGTCTTTGGAACACACTTTTTCAAAAGGCAATGGAAGCAATTTTGAATATTTTTAAAGTGAAGGCAAATAGATGCTTGATGGGGAGAGGTGGAGTGAAAGGTTATCAAGGATATATGGGAGTGCAGAGTATTCATTACAGTCATGATCTTATTGAAAGGCTAAGCAGGCTTGAGGTTGAGTGTCCTATTCCTGATTTTTATGTATATAGTTCAGTTGCAGAAGGCAATACACTATCTTAAAGGACAACAAAAGATGAACAATAAAAATTGGCCTTGCAAGCAATATTAAAGACTGAAGAAATGTAAAAACCCCCCACATGAAAACTCTATTCCAATTCCCTTTTCCACAAGGCTAAATTTTTTTTTAAAAATTCATTAACGGGATGAGGGTATCGCTGGCTAGGTAGTATTTATTGCCCATAAGTGTGACTCCCATTGCTGTGGATCTGGAGTCACACGTAGGTCAGACCGGGTAACAATAGCAGTTTCCTTCTCTAAAGGACATTAGTAAACCAAATGGGTTTTTCTGACAATCAGCAATGGATTCATGGTCATCATTAGATTCTTAATTCCAGAGTTTTTTTTGGTGGAATTCGAATTCCACTATCTGCTGTGGTGGGATTCGAACCTGGGTCCCTGGGATTAACAGTCCAGCAACAACAGCACTAGGCCATCACCTCTCCATACTCCTCAGCTCAGACAATTCTGAATTCATTTTCCTTCTCATGCTTTAAGGTAGCTTTTAAAGTCAGCATTGCAAAGATGAACTTCGAACCAAGACCTGCAATTATACCATTGACAAACCATCAAAATACCAGCTACCCAGCAGTTGCAATTTCTCAATCAGTATCGTTCCCCAGAGCAGACAAATCACTTCTCACTACCACCTCTGAAATCATTATCAAAACTCAGCAATTTAAAAATTTCTCAGAAATAGATCCATTCCCATCCGAAGCCAGCTCATTTACTCAAGGTTTACATATGGCTCTCAGAATTATCAGACTGAACTGCTTAAGTCTGCCAATTAAATCTAAAGTACGAAGTAAACTGATTTTATTTCTACCTGTAAGTTAAAGTAGCAATATATACAAAGACAGCAAGACAAAAGCCCCAATTTTTGGCAGAACGAAGATTATTACAATTTGTGAATCCTTTGATTATATTCAAAATTAAAATCAGAAGCATCAGCTTTTAATCAAAGTGTTCATTAATCAAATGTTCTAGGGATATTAAGCAACATTATTAACTCATTTTCTTGCCAACAGACATAAATGTGACCCCCATTTTGTTTCATGTCAATGATTTGTTTTGTATCTTTTGGGGGACTGGTGGGCATGATCGTCGATACTGGGCAAATGCTATAAATTGCAAAATGACATTAACAAACTTGCAGAATCAGTAAATAATAGGCAAACAGAAACAAATGGGAGATTGGTTAAAACCTTATCTGGGCACAATTTAAAACTTCAGATTATGATGTTACTGCTACCAGAGACAGGTTTCAGAGACATGCAGGATTGGCAGCTCAACAGTCCAGGACATGGGGGTCATCAGGCAAGACAGAAAAGGAGGTAACAGAGGTGGTGGCATTGCAGTTTTGACAAGGGAATCCATTACAGAGTTAAAGAGGAATTACATCTTAGAAAGCTCCTCAAATGAAACCAAATGTAGAACCTAAAAAAACAAAAAAAAGGAGCAATCACATTGTTGCAAGTGCCCTATAGGTCCCCTAACAGTTCAGATAAATAAACAGATGTGTAGAGCAAATTTCAGGAAAGTGTAAAAAGAATAGGGTCAAGACAAGTCAGGATTTCTACTTCCCTAACATTAATTGTGGTAGTCATATAGTGTGAATGGTTTAAGAGGGATCAAAATACTGAAGATAAATCCTAGAGAGCTTAAAAGAGAGGGGTGGCACTGGACTTAATTTATAGTAATGAAACTGGGCAAATGGCTGAAGTATCAGTGGGGGGAGCATTTTGAAGACAGTGATCATAACTCCGTTAGTTTGATGATTATTATGGAAAAAGACAGAATGGACCTGAAATGAAAGGTCTAAACAGAGGGAAGGCTAATTTTAAAAGATCAGGTACGATTTGGCCGGACTGGACCAGGAGCTGTTATTTTCAAGAAAATCTGTCGCAGAATAGTACAATGTACTCAAGGAGGAAATATGGACTTGACCAACATGGTCCAATAAAGAAAAAGGGTGGGAACAATCAAATCTTGTCAATCTTAGATAGAAGGATGTAGAGATTGGGTTAAGAGAAAAAGGTAGGCTTAAGGCTGATTACGGAAGGCTCAAAACAGCAGAAACCATGCATGAGCATAAAATGTGCAAAATGAAACTTAACAAGGATATTAGGAGAACTAAAAGGACATTGAAAGTGGACGTGAAAGGATATTGGCATGTCAAATAAAGGAAGATCTTATCTTATTTCACATGTACATTACCTTGTTATCCTATTACCCTTAAAGAGTAGTGCCAATTAAGGAACACAACAGCCAGAGAATGTTGGTAGGGTTATAAATGAATATTTTGTGGCAGTGCTCCCCAGTGAGAGGGATGATGTAGAGAAAGAAATCAGCAGAGGGTTTGTGATACAATTAAAGACATTAGCATTGATACGGAGGAGGTTCCGAGTGATTTGGCAGGCCTAAAAGTAGATAAATCACCAGGACTAGATGAAATGAATCCTAGGATCTTGACTGAGGCACAGGAGGAAACTGCAGGGCTGCTTGCAAAAATTTTTTTAATTCCTTTTGGGCCGCAGTACAGGTGCTGGATAATTGGAGGACACCTTTTATGGTAGCACTATTCAAGAAGGAAGCAAGGGATAAACCAGGAAACTACAGGCCAGTCAGTCTACCCTTAGTGGTAAGGAAACCACCAGAAGATGGTCTACAGAACAGAATTAATCTGCATTTGAAGAGGCAGGGATTAACCAAAACAGTCAGGATGAATTTAGGAGGAGGAGATCATGTCTGACTAACTTGATTGAATTTTTTGAAGAGGTGACAGGATGTGCAGTAAGGGCAATGCTTTTATGTCATACACCTGGACTTCAGCAAAGTTTCTGATAAGGTCCCAAATGGGCGACTGATAGCAAAGGTCAGAGCCCAGGGGATCCAAGGAAATTTGGCAAATTAGATCTACAATTAGCTGAAAGGCACGATGTAGAGGGCGATGGTTAAGAGGCACATTTGGGACTGGAAATCTATGTTCAGTGGGATCTCACAAGAATCAGTTTTAGGGTTCATCTTGTTTGTGGTTTATATAAACAATTTAGACTTCAATGTTGGCAAATTGGTCAGATGTTCGCACATAATACAAAAACTGGCATGATGGATGAGAGTTTGCTTGCTGAGCTGCAAGGTTCGTTTTCAGACGTTTCGTCACCATTCTAGGTAACATCAATGAACACCAGCGCTTCGTCGGAGGCTATGTCCTGCTTTCTATTTATCTGGTTAGGTTTCCTTGCGTTGGTGATGTCATTTCCTGTGTTGGTGATGTCATTTCCTGTTCTTTTCCTCAGGGGGTGGTAGATTGGCTCCAAATCAATGTGTTTGTTGATGGAGTTCCGGTTGGAATGTCATGCTTCTAGGAATTCTCGTGCGTGTCTCTGTTTGGCTTGTCCTAGGATGGATGTGTTGTCCCAATCAAAGTGGTATCCTTCCACATCTGTATGTAAGGATACGAGTGATAGTGGGTCATGTCATTTTGTGGCTAGTTGATGTTCATGTATCCTGGTGGCTAGCTTTCTGCCAGTTTGTCCAATATAGTGTTTGTCACAGTTCTTGCAAGGTATTTTGTAGATGACGTTTGTTTTGCTTGTTGTCTGTATTGGGTCTTTTAAGTTCATTAGCTGCTGTTTTAGTGTGTTGGTGGGTTTGTGGGCTACCCTGATGCCAAGAGGTCCGAGTAGTCTTGCAGACATTTCAGAAATGTCTTTGATGTAGGGGAGTGTGGTTATGGTTTCTGGGCCCGTTTTGTCTGTTTGTTTGGGTTTATTGCTGAGGAATCAGTGGACTGTGTTCATAGGGTCCCCATTCTTTTTGAATACGCTGTATAGGTGATTTTCCTCTGCTCTGCGTAGTTCCTCTGTGCTGCAGCGTGTGGTGGCTCATTGGAATAATGTTCTAATGCAGCTTCGTTTGTGGTGTTGGGATGGTTGCTCCTGTAGTTCAGTATTTGGTCCGTATGTGTTGTTTTTCTGTAGATGCTGGTTTGAAGTTCCCCATTGGCTGTTCGCTCTACTGTGACATCTAAGAATGGCAGTTTGTTGTTGTTTCACTTTCAATAACAAAACCTACAGACAAACCAACGGTACACCCATGGGATCTCCAATATCAGGGTTCTTAGAGGCAGTAATGCAGAGACTCGAACAAACAGCTCTGCCAATCATCCAACCCAAACTTTGGGTCCGCTATGTGGATGACACCTTTGTCATCACTAAACAAAACAAACTAGAGGAAACCTTCAAGACCATCAATAATACCCTTACTGGCAATAACATTCACAAAAGAGGAGGAATACATAGAAAATGAGTACTGGGAATTAGTAATGAAGGGTTAAAAAAAAAGGCAGACAACTTGAACAGATATTGTGTTGGCCTTCACTACACAGGGTACAAGTAGCATCCAAGAAATAGGTGTAAACCCAGAAATAGAAAGGGAAGCAGAAACAAGAAAAGTACAATTATCAAGGAAGTAATATTTAGTAAATTATTGGAGGTGCAAGTTTACAAGTCCCAGGTCCTGACTAATTTCATTCTTAAGTTTTAAAAGCAGCAGCCAGTGAAATAGTTAATGCATTGGTTTTAATTTTCCAAAACATATTAGATTCAGGGAATGGAAATAGCTAACGTAACTCCTCTGTTCAAAGAGAAGCAGAAAGCAAGAAACTAAAGTCCAGTAAGCTATTAAAGATCTTATAACAGGGAACTTGGATAAGTTCAAGGTCAAGCAGGCAGAGGCAACATAGCTTTGTCAAAGGAAAATCATGTTTAACTGATTTAGTCAAGTTCTTTGATGAAGAAATCTGTCCTGTTCATAAAGAGGAACCAGTGGATACAATGTATGTCGATTTCCAAAGGGCAAGTGATAAGCCACATCTGTGGCAGCAGTGATAGCAGGCAGCTCGAGACCTCTCAGAATCTGAGGCAATGGTGACAGCAGGCAGCCCAAGGTTTCCTGGTATTTGTGAAGGTATCGAGGGCAGTTGAGAATGAGGCAAACAGAGGACACTGAATCATTATGGGGAGTGCAAGCCCAGAATGGCTAAGCACTTTAAGACCAACATGTTGAATTTTTAAACTTAATTTCTTTATTTTTCAACTTTGTACGAGGCAACATCATACCCTTTTCACTGTACTCCTGTATCCCTGTACTTAAATATACATGACAATAAAAATGAATTCTAAATCTAAAAGCTCATGTTATAAAGGATAATCAGTAGTAGATTCGCCAACTTTAAGTACATTTAAGTCGTCATTGGACAAGCATATGGATGTACATGGAATAGTGTAGGTTAGATGGGCTTCAGATCGGTCTGACAGGTCGGCACAACATCGAAGGCCAAAGGGCCTGTACTGTGTTGTAATGTTCTATGTTCTATGATAGAAGATTGGCTCACTAGCACAAAGCAGTGGGTAGGAATAAGGGGTCTTTTTCAGACTGGCGGGATGTCACGAAGGGCGTGGTACCAGCATCAGTGCAGGGGACTCAACTCCTTACAGCCTAGAGAAATGATTTAGATGAAGGAAAGGTATGATAGCTAAACTTGCTGGTGATATAAAAACTGGTAGGAAAATGAGTTGTGAAAAGGACAAAGGAATATAGAATCAAAGAATCCCCACAGGGTGGAAGCACACCATTTGGCCCATCGAGTCCACACTGACCCTCTAAACAGCATCCCGCTCCCTACCCTGCATTTTCTGTAGCTAATCCACCCAGCCTCCACATCCCTGGACACCATGGGCAATTTAGATTGGTTAATCCACCTAACCTGCTCATCTTTGGATCACTGAGCCATTGTGCCACCCATAGGTCAAGTGAGATTCCAAAGATCTGGCAAATGGAGTACAATGCAGAAGTGTGTGCAAATGCCCATTTTGGCAGAAATAATAAAAATGAAGTGTGTTATCGAAATGGTGAGAGATTGCAGAGCTCTGAGATAGAGAGAGATCTTGGTGTCTTGCGCAGAGGGTTAGGATGCATGTACAGCAAATAATTAGGAAAGCTAATAAAATGTTGTGGTTTATTATGAGAGGAATTGCATGCAAGAGTAGTCCTTTTTCAGTCAGGCACTGGTGAGACTGAATCTAGGATACTGTATACAATACAAGTCACTTTACTTCCAGAAGGATGTTAATGTGTTGAGAGCAGATCAGAAGGTTTATTTGACCAAAAGCAAAGATGAATGAATGAGCTCAATACTGAATCAAGACAGGACTGGCTAGGCCTGTATCTTTTAAAGTTCAGAAGAGTTAGAGATGACATCATTGAAACATATAAAATCCAGAGGGAACATGACCAGGTGAACATCAAAAGGATGTTTCCTTTTGTGGAAGAATTTAGAACTAGGGATCAGAGTTTAAAAATAAAGAAGTTGGTCATTTAGACACAGAATTGAGGAAATACTTTTTCCTCTCAGAGGATTAAGAATCTCTGAGCCCCTGCCTCAGCAGGCAGTCCGTGTATAATCATTGAATATTTTTAAGGCAGTGGTAGATAGTTTCTTGATTACTAAAGAGAGAAACGGGGATATGCAAGAATGTAGATTTGGGGTTAAAAATCAGATCAGTCATGATCCTATCGAATAGCAGGGCAGGGTTGAAGGCCAAGTGGCCTACTTTTATTCTTTATTCAGCTCGTGCATTTGATTGGAAACATAGGATGGCAAGCTTGATGAAGGTAAATGCAGACAGAAAAAACAATGGGAGCATGAAATATAAATTCATCTAATACTAAAAGGTTGCACGACTGGTTCACAAGGCCATAAAATAAAGCAAATCAGCGCCAGGGATTATTTCTAGACAGATTAAATTGTAAAGCAGAAAAAAATCTGCACCTAATCTGTATTAAATACCAGTTACACCAAACTGAAATACTGTGTACAGCTCTGGCCACCACAACATAAACTTTGGGGAAAAAGCAAAGATCAACAAGTCCAATATCACCAATATGTGGGTATTAAAACTGGGAAAGGATGAACAAGCTGGGTCTCATTTCTCTTCAGAAAAGTTGATGAATGCTCTCTAAAGTAGGGGTTTCTGAAATCATGAAAGGTTTGGATAAAGACAGAATGTTTCCATTTAAACAACAGCTACAGTTAGAGGCCATCAAAACGAGATATTTACTGAGAAACCCAAGAAGGAATTCTGAACAAACAGGGAGTGGTTGATGATGAAGTAGCTCAAGAAGCTATGAAGGCAAAAAGGAATACATGGTTACACTTTTGGATTTTCCTTATGTTACTAGCCAGTGGTTTTTCTTGCACCCTCTTCATTCTCCTAATTTATTTAAGTAACCCCTGCATTTTCTATGGTCCTTGAGGGTATCCTTTTTTGAGCCTTTGGCATCTACCATACATTTCCTTTTCTTTTCCTTATTGAATCCTGCAAATCCCTTAACATCAAAAGTTCTCTGTACCTGTTAGCCTCACCCTCACCTTCACTGGAACATGTTGATCCTACACCTTCACTAACTATTACCCTTTTGAAAGGCCCCCACTGCTCTGATGTGGATTTTCCTGCAAGTCATTGTTCTCAGCCTACTTTGGCTAGGTCCTGTCTTATTTTATTTAAAAATGGCCTTCCTCCAACTCAGAACATTTATTTTCTGTCCATCTTTGATATCAGTGATTACCATAAAGCTTACTAAATTATGGCTACTATCATAGAAATGTTTCTCTACCGCCACATCGACCACTTACCTGGATTTGTTGCCTAAAATTGGTCCAACACCATTCCGTTCCTTGTAGGACTTCCCATTTGCTGACTTAAAAAGAGCTCTCCTGGACACTTTTTAAAGAAGTGCACACCCCCCCCCCCCACCCCCGCCAAGCCTTTCACACTGATCTATTCTAGCTAATATAGAAAGTTGATATCCCTTATTACCCAGTTGTATCTACATCTCAGGAAGACAGATGGATAAGCAAATCTCTTTCCGTGACTGTTTAGGGGTCTCTCGTACACTCTCAGTAAAGTGTCTGCCCCTTTTTAGTTCTACCCATTTGGTCTCATTTGAAGACCCTATGATATCATACCTCCTTACTACAGTAATTGATCCCTCAGTCAATTATTTCATACTAGCTTCTCTTTAGTAGCCCACCCATATTGCCCATGGGTTATATATATATTAAGCTGCAAATCCTGTTCCTCCTTCAACTGTCTCCATGATAGCAGTGGCACTGTATCCTTAAGTGTTAATGAACATCCTCAACTCATCTGCATCATTTGCAAGACCCAATGCATTAAAATAAATGACACCCAGTCTTGCCAAACTCCCTTGTAGCTGAATTTTACTATATTCACACAGCCTTCTGGACTGACTTAGTTATCTGCCTTTACTTGTCTGTCTCTGTATCATCTTCCTACTGTGTACCTCCACTAGTTGGTGTTAAAACTCCAATCACACCAGCAAACCTCCCTGCAAGGATGTTTATCTCGTTCTGGTTCAGGTGCAACCAATCAGACTTGTACAGGTCCACCTTCCCCAGAAATGAACAAAGTGAATGAGGAACTAAAGCCCTCGCTCTCTCCTGCTCTCTCTCTTCAGCCATACATACATCTGTTCTATCCACCTATTCCAAATCTTATTAGCATTTAGCACCAGCAACAATCCAGAGAGATGATAACCTTTGTGGTGCTGCATTTTAATCTGAAACCTTGTTCCCTTCATTGTTTTGCAGTCAGCACTGTACTCTTCCTGGACTGCTTCCCTGCAATACTGACTGCAGGAAACACTTAAGTATCGCTGTGAAGCAGTCTAACTGAAGGAGAGGCTTCCTTTGGTTTCCACAAGTTGAAACAGAATGCATTCGTACATTGCTCTGTAATTATGAGGACCTGACTTGGTTGTTTCTTGGAAGTCACATCAGGGACAGCAACATTTAAAACAATTAATACATAACAAGTACCAGCTTGTATTTTGAAAGCCTGAACCCAGTGCTATCAAACTTACATGAAATGAAATGCTGAGAATTTATTTCACTTGGGTAGGGCCTGTCTAGGTTTTCCCCAGAATTAAACATTTGAGCTGAACTTTCAGACTATGTTTCAATACATCATGCTTGTGAGCCAAAAGGAGTGTTTCTATCTGACTGAATGGAATTTTCCCACAACCTACAGCAATACCCTCCTTGATCTATGCTTATCTGAACTTTTGACTTTTAACTGATCAACAGCAATAAAAATGGTAACTCATTGGGGGAGATCATTCAGTCATGATCTGAAACCTAAAAATTCCTTTCACTTTTAAAAAAAACTGCTGCACAGGTGCAGATTGTGCATTGTATTGACAGGCAAAATGGAACAAAGTGCTTTCAGATCATGGGAATTGATCAACAGTAAATTCAAGTAAGCATCACGCAGAGTTCAATAATAAAAGCAGCTGAACAAGTGCCTTAACCACTCCAGGAAAACACTGCATTGCCATGAGAACTAAGCATCTTCAATCAAATAAATTTAGTGGAGAAACATCAAGTTAGTGATGTAAATAGAAGCAAACAAAACTCTGTCAAATCAACATCTGTAATTTAGCTGGACATCAAAAGCAGAATAAGTTTCATGCAACAAAACAAACAGGGTGGCTTCAGAATTTTGCCAAATGTCAACATTTTCCAGATTTTCTTGCTGCCTCACCAGTTTTTGCATGGAAACTAATTGGGATGATTAAACAAGCTGAATAAAACAGATTTCTTTGATGAACTTATTCTAGCATTCCACATTTTAGTTCAACCTGAAATTTTGATTATCCCTGCATTGCACACATTACAACTTTCAAAACAAAATCTATACACGTTTTGCATCAATTTGTGTCATGACATATCAATACAAATTATATCTACATGTGGAATATGTACATGGACAATATTTGATAGGACAAATAAACAGGATCCGTTTCACAGCATTTTCTTTAAACTCATGGTTTATTTGATTTTTTTTGTAAGGTGGCAACATGTCACCACAACACAGCAAAATGGTACCATTTATGGGCCAGATGCAAATTGACACGGCGAGCATAAATCACGCAGCCTACGGTCCAATACAGAAAAAAAAATCGAAATATTCTAGAAACAAAAATGCCTCCGAAAGCAGTTAGTCTATTTCAAACATTGCATGTCAGATCACTTTACAAGCAAACCATGTTTAAGATGTCAGAAATGCACACCCCTTCAATTTCATTAAATCCATTCAGCACAAAGAATATCATCAATAACTGTTGGGCTTCGGGAGAATTGACGGTGCTGATCAAACTTTCAGGAAGTGACACAACGTGTTTTCTTTTGACAAAGCAAACATACATTGGTAGGTTTACATGTTGCAGCTGAGGCCAGGGGCGTTTCCAAGACGGCCGAATTTAGGCAGGGAGACAGCAGACTCCTGAGAGGGTGTAGGAGTCTGGTGTGAGCCCACCCCATGTAGAGAAGTCAGGGCGGCTCGGCAGCAAGAGCAGGCCTCTCCCGGGAAGAGACGCGAAGTACCGAGCTCATCAGTCGGGAAGCAAAAGCCGCCCGCCAATTGTCCCTCGGTTTCAGCATCTTATCATCGACACCGGAGCGAACAAGGCCCTCGCAATTGGTCACTTTACTTACACCACGGCTGGGCACAGCACCGGTGCCGCTCCTGGTCCTCGCTCACATCACCCTCCCGCCGCACCGTCTGGATGGACACACACACACACACACACACACACACCTCCCCCCGCGCCTGCGCGCCCGCTCCCGGCGTCATAACGGAATCGAACGTTGCAGACCCGTGCCGATCAACAACAACAGCGTCTGTTGATATAGCGCCATGGGTCGAACTGAACTCCCCAGGAACGTCACGGAGCAAACTTTAACGATGAGCTGTATCAGGCTGGATTTACCAGAGTCTTTGTCGAAGAAGTAGGTTCAGGAGCGTATTTCTTAAGGACTGAGTTATAGAATTGAGGAATAAAAACAGAAATTGCTGCAAAATCGCAGCAGGTCTGGCAGCATCTGTGAAAAATAAATCAGAGTTAATGTTTCGGGCCCAGTTCTTTCGTTTTTCTATTTTATATAGAATTGAGGACCTTAGTACCCGAAAGGCAATGATGGAACGATTAAAATCCAGAATGGTCAAGGAGGTTATAACTAGAGGGGCTCACTGCGGTGTCTGCAAGTCAATCTTCTTTAGATTGTTCTTTTTTCCGACCTCCAAATTCTTCTTTGCCTGAAAGTGTTATCGAAATAAGGTCTCACAGGACCAGGAGTCCTGATGAAGTGATTAAAGTGATAGATTGAAAATCCAATGGACTTTCCCAAATATAGAATAGAATGGAATCCCTACTGTTTGAATTCTGCTGAATGTATTTTTTAGGGGCTTTTATGGTCAGTGATAGCGTCCCTATGTGAAGTCCCATCTGTCCACAGGTATATGTTATAAATGTCTAAGCAGGTTGATGAATAAATTTTTATTATAAAGGCTAATATTTGACAAGAAAACATATGACAGTTATTGATTTTACCGATTATAACCTAGGGCTCGGCTGCAATTGACCTCAACAAGAAGTCATATGACTTAGTTACACATCTAATTAAGTTATGTTTACGTTATAAAGCTTGTTTTCTAGTGACGATTAAACAAAGCCACTATTGTAACTGATGCAATTAAACTTAAAGCTGACAACCCTTTTGTAAAAAAAGGGCATTAGCAGCTCTAATTAGAGCATTCTCAATTTTATATCGTGTGGATTTTTAATACGAATACTTTCTGGATTGTTCCTAATACTACACTTGTCAAAATACACGGAAAATAAATAACATTTTTAAACAATCTTCATTTGTACCCACATCGAAAACGTATGAAAATGACCTGATCGCCATTTGAATCTGTCCCATTTAGCCATTTTAATAGATATATTTGATTTTATAGTCACTTTGTACTTTGATACAAAATACAGTGAAAAGTGTTGTACAGTGTCAACACTCTCTGGCACCGTCCTAAAATAAACCAAACCATAGATTATGAAGACAGAAGAATGAAGAAATAATTTAGTTTGGTAAGACAGCCCCTGATGTTCTTTATTTACTATGCAACATACAAATACCTGAAGAGACAATTTTTTTTCAAATAATTTTAGATGGAAAATAATTCTTCTCTGGCTCATATAGGCAATCAAAAAGAAGTTCCAGAAGTCAACTGTAACCATGATGTTCATCAACCAATATCTCACCTACTTCTTATATACAGAAATATAAATTATAGTCCACAGCACTTAATCCCCAATCTGTATGGGTTCCTCAGTTTAATTTATT
This sequence comes from Stegostoma tigrinum, assembly GCF_030684315.1. Classification (NCBI taxonomy): domain Eukaryota; kingdom Metazoa; phylum Chordata; class Chondrichthyes; order Orectolobiformes; family Stegostomatidae; genus Stegostoma; species Stegostoma tigrinum. Next base: position 67,091,929 of record NC_081357.1, on the reverse strand, counting down.
TTATCAATCTCTTATTGATCCCTTGCAGTGTAACTAATGTACATGCTGTCTATGTTAAGACACTTTGAATAATTTTAAATAAATCATCCTGAACATAGCATGAAAATCAAAATAAACAATCATTCAATGAAAATATATGCATAGTTTACTGTTGCAATTGACTGTTTATTTTCCTTTAAATAACTGAGTCATAATATATCCTTTAAATAACTGAGTCATAATATATCTTGTTTGCACCAAACATATATCGATTTTAGCACTTCATGTTAATTTTGTAAACAAGGAGTGTTATTTCATTATGTAAAAATATGTTATTGCACAAGTGCTGTGGGAACACTGATGTACCATGGCATTGTTTTGTGGTATTTAAATATGCATATTAGAATTATTGAAAGGTGTGAACGAACTGTTTTGCTGTAAGTAGATTTTGCTGAAAAGAGGTCATGTAAATACAAAACTACAATGTCATGGTGCCTCAGTTTTTGAACAGAAATATAGCATTCATATGCCTTCACAGAATAAAACAGCGTTCTCTACTTTCAAAATTAACTTTAGTGCTAAAATCACAATGTTTGATATAAACAAGAAACACTGGCTTAATTATAAACCATAAATTAGCATTCAGTTGGAGTTGTAAATTGAACATCGTTTTTCACTGCTGTTTTTGTTACATAAAATATGCACAAAAAGAGAGACCTGTGATTTAAACAGATCAGCATTTGCAGAATTTGAGAGCCCTAGATGCAACGTAGCACAGAGCTAAGATGGTTCAAGGGTTAAACAGCAATGGGCAGAGAGTTATGGATAGAAAGATGAGAATAAGCCTCAAAGGAAAGTAAGTATGAGCATCAGGGAGGGAAGTACAATGCCTAAAATGACACCAACAAAGTTGAAATTGATGGGAGAGTAGCAGGTGAGTTATTTTTGTCTGGATTGGTGACAAATCTTATTTCTCACAAATTTAGATAATATTCTAATAGAGGCAGGCAAAGTTCCAATTCATTCCCGTTAAATGTTCCTGCTGTGCCATGTGGGAACTCGAAGGCAGTTCTCGTATCCTAGACAATTATGTTTACAGGATGTTTACAGAACAGTACTGTCAATTGCAGAAACTTAAGCTCAGTTTTTGGAGCATCAGCAACAGCTGCAAACATCACATTTTATTTATAAGTGTGACAGCTATGTGAATGTATTTCTGAGGAGGTGGTCGCTGCACAGTTTGTGAGTCTGCACACAGAATAAGCAACTACTCGACAGACAAGAACAACTACATCAGTAGGGAGGAGTCCCCTGAGTAAATCTAATTGTTATTAAATACTTTAAAAGATGGCAGCAGAGTAGGACTCCTGAGCAGAGCTCATTCTGTCTGTCCATTTCTTTCCTTTTTTTAATCTTTTCATTTGTTTTTCTTCCTTCTTACCTGTTATCCTCAGGCAGAATTGGTGATGTCCAGGGTAAAGCCAGCACAGACTCCTGGCCTCAACGACCTCAAGTGAAACCAATGCAGATTCCAGGCTTTGAGGTGAAACCCGAGTGAACTCTTAACCTTGGGTGAAGCCAGTGCAACTCCCGGCCTCGGGTGAAGCTAACACAGACTCATAGCCTCGGACTGAATCCAGGGGAGACTCTCATCCTCAATGTGAAGCCAGCAAGGACTCCTGTCCTTGATATGAATCCGGACTGGACTCCCATCCCCAAGGTTAAGCCTCAGGTTATCTGGAGGTTTGGTACGATGCTGTCTGGATGTGAGGTCAGGCAAGGTCCTAGCAAGGTGCAGAGCTGATGCCTGGCACAGACTGGAGGTCAGCGCGGACTCGTGTGCTCCCTCTTCTCTGCTTGGAAGGACTGTAATTCTGAAGATTTTATTTCTTTATTCTCATAATTTCATCCTAAGATTTTGTACCTAGGTACGTTTTGTGTCTAACAATGGCATGAAAGTCTGTAATGCTAAATTTTTAAAACATTTATTCCTAAGAATCTGTACCTAGGTAACTTTGTACCTAAGATGGCACGGTATGAGGTGACTTTGTAAATTTTTCACTGCACTCATGTAAATAAATGGGACAATAAACCTAATTTTAATTTTTAAAGAATTCTGAATACAAGTCAGGAAATGGTTATTCTGTGGAGTAGAACCTCAAGTGTGGCCAGAATGGTATGTTGCTTTCATGTGCCAGGGTGAAAGATGTGATTGAGCAGCTGCAAAACATTCTCAGGGTGCTGGTAAACAGCAAATGACAGTGGCCCATATTGGTAACAGAAACACAGGGAGAAGGGCAGATGCAACCCTCCGGACAGATGTGAGGAAGTAAGGAATTAATAAATTGGGCTTCAAAGGTAGTAACCTTCAGATTACCACCATACCATGTGCCCATAAGTAGATAAGCAAGGCAATACAGCAGAGAATCTGTGGCCAGGGATATGGGACAGAAGTGTAAACTTTAGATTCCTGTGCTTTAACTTTGATTCTCAGTGCGGTGGGAGCTTTACAAGCCAATGAGTTGCTCTTGAACAGAACTTGGATCAATGTTGTTATGGAGGGATATACTAAAGATATTGGGGAAGACTTAAAATCAAAGGGGCATGGGAACATAACGATAGATTCAGAAGAGAGAAGCAAAGCTGAAATAAACAAACAAAATTTGAAAGTTATTGCAGGAGAGAGAAGGAATAAAATTTGGAAAGTAGACTGTAAATTAGTTTGGCAATGCTTACTGGTATATATTTCAATACATGGAATCCAATGGCAATTGAACATGCTGGTTAAAGGATTTTCAGATGATACTGTGAGGGTGTTAAGAAAGGAGATCGGAATATTATATAAAGAACATTTACGGCTCTGAAGATGAATGCAGACTCAAAAGATGAAAGAGGTGATACAGGTTGAATGAAGAACAAGATGTAACTCTTGCTGCTTTGTGTAATAATGATCTCCATACCGAGAGATGATCAAAAATTGCTGGAGAAGGGTCACTGGACCTGAAATGTTAACTCTGCTTTCTCTCCACACATGCTGCCAGACCTACTGAGTTTTTACAGCAGTTTCTAATTTTGTTTCTGATTCCCAACATCCATGGCTCTTTGGTTATTTTTCGAAACAGAGAGAGAAGGAAGAATAAATGTTACGACAAATTCCTGAAAAATACAAAACAGTAAGATTAAGTCCAATAGTTGTAGGGTTAGCTTAAAGGCATGAATATGGGCAGGTGGAATAGGTTATCAGTGGGAGGGAATTTATTGGAAATGATAGTTTATTTAAATTTAATAATGAAATGGTAATAAAAAAGCCAGACTAAAAGAAAAATGATTTCAATTGAGTAAATAGTCAAATTTTCTAATTTGAGATGTGATTTATCAAAATAGTTAGAAATAGCTGCCAAAAGAAAATCATTCATGACAAGAACAGAAGGTGCTGGAGAAACTCAGCAGGTCTGACAGCGTCTCCGCAGAGAGAAGCAATTAACGTTTTTCATCTGGTATGACTGTTCTTCATTCTGTAGATGTCATATTGAACTTGAAACGTTAACTCAGTTTCTCTCTCCACAGATGCTGCCTGACCTGCTGTGTTTCTCCACCACTTTCTGTTTTTGTTTTAGATTTCCAGTATCCTTGGTATTTTGCAATTATTCGAAGAGAAATCATTGTCAGCTATATGAGAGTATTCAAGAAGGATGCGCTGGCTTAGTGGTTAGCACTGCAGCCTCACAGTGTCAGGGAACCGGGTTCAATTCCAGCCTCGGGCGACTATCTGTGTGAAGTTTGCACATTCTCCCCCTGTCTGTGTGGGTTTCCTCCGAGTGCTCTGGTTTCCTCCCACAGTCTAAAGATGTGCAGGCTAGGTGGATTGGCCATGCTAAATTGCCTGAAGTGTGGCAGGCCATGTGGTAACAAGGCCTGGTGTGTGGGGTGGGGGGCTGGGACATGGGGGAGTTTGAGTCCAATAATTTTAGGGCCTAAACTCCCCCATGTCCTAGCTCCCCACCCCACACACCAGGCCTTGTTACCACATGGCCTGCCACTACACACCCCCTGTTGTTAGTCACTAATAGTCCCCCTTAACAACTATTCACCCTCCCAGCCTGATCGTTAGCAACTCCTTTGTCTGTCCAACTGTCTTTCTGTCTCTTTGGGCTCTATCCTATCGTTTACTGCCTATCCCACCCACATCCCTAATTTCTGCATATAAACTGACGTTTTCCCTGCCACCATCAGTTCTGAGGAAGGGTCACGAGACCTGAAACGTTAACTGTTTTCTCCTCCAAAGATGCTGCCCGACCTGTTGAGCTTTTCCAGCAATTTTGTTTTTATCCCTTGAATTAATCTAGTCCCATTTGCCAACATTTGGCCAAAATCCCTTTAAACCTTTCCTATTCGGTATGGAGGGAAGGTGTTATGAGGAAAGGCTGAGGGACTAGAGGCTGTTTTCGTTCAAGAGAAGGTTGAGAGGTGACTTAATTGAAACATATAAAATAATCAGCAGGTTAGATAGGGTGGATAGCGAGAGCCTTTTTCCTAGGATGGTGACAGTGAGCACGAGGGGGTATAGCTTTAAATTGAGGGGTGAAAGATATAGGACAGATGTCAGAGGTAGTTCCTTTACTCAGAGAGTAGTAAGGGAATGGAACGCTTTGCCTGCAATGGTAGTAGATTCGCCAACTTTAAGTACATTTAAGTCATCACTGGACAAACATATGGACATGCATGGAATAGTGTAGGTTAGATGGGCTTCAGATCAGTATGACAGGTCAGCACAACATCGAGGGCCAAAGGGCCTGTACTGTGCTGTAATGTTCTATGTTCTATGTACTATTCATATACCTATCCAGATGCCTTTTAAATGTTGTAAATGTACCAGCCTCCACCACCTCCTCTGGCAGTTTATTCTGTATGTGCACCACCCTCTGTGTGAAAAGTTGCCCCTTAGGTGCCTTTTAAATCTTTCCCCTCACCTTAAACCTAGGCCCTCCAAGTTTTGGACTTGCTTACCCTGATGAAAAGATTTTGGCTATTCACCCTATCCATGGTCCTCATGACTTTATAAACTTATATCAGGTCACCCCTCAGCCTCTGATGCTCCAGGGTAAATAGCCCCGGTCTATTCAGCCTCTCCCTACAGCTCAAACCCTCCAACCCTGATAACATCCTTGTAAGTCTTTCCTGAACCTTTTCAAGTTTCACATCTTTCCTAAAGCTGGGAGAGCAGAATTGAACACAGTTTTCCAAAAGTGGCTTAACCAGTGTCCCCTACAACTGCAATGTGACCTCCCAACCCCTATACTCAATGCACTGACCGATAAAGGCAAGCTTATCAAATGCCTTCTTCACCACCTTGTCTATCTGTGACTTCACTTTCAAGTAACTATGAACCTGCACCCAAGATCTTCTGTTCAGCAACACTCCCCAGGACCTTAACATGGAGTGTATAAGTCCTGCCCAGATTTGCCCCACCAAAATGCAGCACCTCACATTTATTTAAATTAAACTCCACCTGCCACTTCTCAGCCCATTTTATCAAGATCGTGTTATACTCTGAGGCAGCCTTCTTTGCTGTCCATTACACCACCAGTTTTGGTATCATCTGCAGACTTACAGACTATACCTCCTATATTCACATCCCATCATTACGTAAGTGACAAAAAGTAGTGAACCCAGCACCGATCCTTGTGATGCACTGCTGATCACAGGCCTCCAGTCTGAAAAGCAACCCTCCACCACCACCCACTCTTTCCTACCTTCGAACTAATTTTGTATCCACATGGCTAGCTCTCCCTATATTCCATGTGGTCTTCATCAGAAGAGAAGCGGGAACAGTGGACGTGAGGGGAGGAGGAAACTGATACGTGGTGGGAGACGTGGAGGCAGGCATCTGGGATAAGGCATCCCTCATTTCATCACTGCCAACTAGGATTGAATTCTGGAGTCTATGAAGAAAAGGAGGAGTGTCCACTTCCTAGAGGCTGACTAAAGAAGGCCACTTGTTAGGTTTGTTTTTCGGAGACCCTCACGGACTTGATGCAACAGCAAGACACTGATGTGGCTACAAACACACAATCCTTCATTATTTAGCAAGCACAAGCTGTGGAGGATCGCTGTACTCAACCCGGCACAGCGCGTTGAGTTTCATAAGCGATTCTCCCCGAACAGCGGACAGTCCCCGCTTTTTATACTCTATGAATTGGCTGATACATAAAACAATTATTTGGAACATAAAGAGAACAGGATACAGCATTGATCGTTCGTGAAGTGACTGATGACGACAGGATACGATTTCAAGTCACCAAAGTGTCTGGCTTGAACAAAGGTTACTGACCTGGCCACTTCAATAGAAACAGAAGTTTCATACCTTTGCAGAAGTTTCACCCCTTTACAGAATTACTGAAGACTCACACCTTTACAAATGTTTCCCACCCAATCCTACACAGGCAGGAAATTTAAAACAGTTTCCACATACCCCTGTTTAAGAAGATAAGGGGCATAAAAATTAATAGGATGTTATCCCATTAACATTTCACACTTTTTAATGTACCAGGGGCATCTCCCTGTTTAATGTCATCTTCTGCCTCATTTTCCTCCTCCCCTCTCATCTGCTGTTCCAGCTCCTCTTCTGATGAATTTTCGTTTTTCAGGGACTCTCAATCTTCAAGTTCCACAACTCTTCCCCCTTTTTAAAAGCAACTTCAAATCCCATCAAGCATATGATAAGCTTTGAAACATTTTTAGTTAGCGTCAATTGAAAGGGAAGTGAGATTCCTGTTCTGCCTTTCCCCAGTCTAGCAATTATTGCCAGCAGTGAGTTAAGCATCTTGAAACCGCCTGGTGCTGGTATTTTTGTGACTTCCACTTCGGTTGCAGTTTTCAGGGGATCCCAAAATTCAGCCAGTTGTATCTGTTTCCAGAATCAAGTGGAAGAAAGTACACAATGTTGTTGGGTGTGAAATGTTAAAAAATTATAGACTGTAGAAAGATACCATTGGACTGGTCAGGTGGGCAATAGAGTGGTAAATGTCATTCAGCTCAGAGAAATGTGAGGTAATCCATTTCAGGAAGATAAGCAGGGCAAGAAGTGCAGTATATGTGGTAAAATATTGAGAAGAGCAGAGGAATATTGAAGTATATGTCCCCAGATCACTGAAGATAGTAGAATGGGTAGATAGATTGTTAAGAAGGCATACAAGATACTTACTTTTACTATCAAAGCATTGACTACAAGAACAGGGATGTTATGCTAGAATTGTATAAGACTATGGTTTTATTCCAGTTAGGCTACAACTAGCATATTGAATACAGTTTTGATCAATCCATTTCAAGAAGACTGTGACCACATTAAAGGGAATACTGAAGAGATTATAAAGGTGGTGTTAAGAGTGGAGAATATTAGCCATGAGGAAAAATTGCATAGGCTGTGTTAGTTTCTTTGGAAGAAAAGCTAAGGGGAAATTTAATTGATGTATATAAAAATGAGGAGTTTGTATGGAGTCAGGGTGGACCTTTGTTTACTGCAGTCATGAGATCCATGCAGGGGCATATATTATAGTAGCTGGTAGAAGAACTAGAGGGGAGTTGAGAAGAAATTAATTCATCCGGAGGATGATGAGGATCTGTATCTCAATAACAAGGCAGAAATCATCACTAGGCTAAAAAAGCACTTAGATTTGAGGTGCTGTAAACTAATGGCTGCCAAGTGTGGACCACAAGCTGGAAAGTGGGATTAGGTTCAATAGCTTTTTTTTAACCAATGGCCTCCCTTTGTACTGTAAACTTCTTTAACTCTGTAATAATGAGCAAAGAAAGTCTGTCGGTGCAGGCTTGGAAGGCTGAAGGGCCTGTTCCTGTGCAGTATTGTTCTTTGTACGTACATGCAGTGGGTCACAACAAATAATGGAGAAGTCATATTATAGTTTGTTTTATCGTGCTAATAATATGTTCGAAATTCATCTGTTAAAAATACAAGAAAATTTGAACTCTGGGAACCTTGGGGGATTATTTCTTCAGAAGGTATATATTTCTCCATTATAATATAACAAGTTTGTTCTAAGTTACAGACTGTAGCTATGTAGCTCAATCCATAATTGCCTCTCACAAATGAACCATTAACCACAAACCATTCTTGGTGAAGAAAGCAGAGTCTAAATGCACAGATGAAGTCAAGAGAAAAATGAACACAACTTGTAGTTTTAACAGAGATAATGGGAACTGCAGATGCTGGAGAATCCAAGATAATAAAATGTGAGGCTGGATGAACACAGCAGGCCAAGCAGCATCTCAGGAGCACAAAAGCTGACGTTTCGGGCCTAGACCCTTCATCAGAGAGGGGGATGGGGTGAGGGTTCTGGAATAAATAGGGAGAGAGGGGATGGCGGATCGAAGATGGAGAGAAAAGAAGATAGGTGGAGCGAGTATATGTGGGGAGGTAGGGAGGGGATAGGTCAATCCAGGGAAGACGGACAGGTCAAGGACGTGGGATGAGGTTAGTAGGTAGATGGGGGTGCGGCTTGGGGTGGGAGGAAGGGATGGGTGAGAGGAAGAACAGGTTAGGGAGGCAGAGACAGGTTGGACTGGTTTTGGGATGCAGTGGGTGGAGGGAAAGAGCTGGGCTGGTTGTGTGGTGCTGTGGAGGGAGGGGACGAACTGGGCTGGTTTAGGGATGCGGTGGGGGAAGGGGAGATTTTGAAACTGGTGAAGTCCACATTGATACCATTAGGCTGCAGGGTTCCCAGGCGGAATATGAGTTGCTGTTTCTGCAACTTACGGGTGGCATCATTGTGGCACTGCAGGAGGCCCATGATGGACATGCCATCTAAAGAATGGGAGGGGGAGTGGAAATGGTTTGCGACTGGGAGGTGCAGTTGTTTGTTGCGAACTGAGCGGAGGTGTTCTGCAAAGCAGTCCCCAAGCCTCTGCTTGGTTTCCCCAATGTAGAGGAAGCCACACCGGGTACAGTGGATGCAGTATACCACATTGGCAGATGTGCAGGTGAACCTCTGCTTAATGTGGAATGTCATCTTGGGGCCTGGGATAGGGGTGAGGGAGGAGGTGTGGGGGCAAGTGTAGCATTTCCTGCGGTTGCAGGGGAAGGTGCCGGGTGTGGTGGGGTTGGAGGGCAGTGTGGAGCGAACAAGGGAGTCATGGAGAGAGTGGTCTCTCCGGAAAGCAGCTTGTAACTGATGTCCATTTCACAGCTTGTAACTGATGTCCATTTCAAGCCCACTGACTCCCACAGCTACCTAAAATACACCTCCTTCCACCCACCCTCCTGCAAAAATTCCATCCCCTATTCCCAAATCCTCCGCCTCCGCCACATCTGCTCCCACGATAAGACATTCCACCCCCGCACATCCCAGATGTCCAAGTTCTTCAAGGACCGCAACTTTCCCCCCACAGTGATCAAGAACGCCCTTGACTGCGTCTCCCGCATTTCCCACAACACATCCCTCACACCCCGCCCCCGCCACAACCGCCCAAAGAGGATCCCCCTCGTTCTCACACACCATCCCACCAACCTCCGGATACAACGCATCATCCTCCGACACTTCCGCCATCTACAATCCGACCCCACCACACAAGACATTTTTCCATCCCCACCCCTGTCTGCTTTCCGGAGAGACCACTCTCCCACCACACCCGGCACCTTCCCCTGCAACCGCAGGAAATGCTACACTTGCCCCCACACCTCCTCCCTCACCCCTATCCCAGGCCCCAAGATGTCATTCCACATTAAGCAGAGGTTCACCAGCACATCTGCCAATGTGGTATACTGCATCCACTGTACCCGGTGTGGCTTCCTCTAGATTGGGGAAACCAAGCGGAGGCTTGGGGACCGCTTTGCAGAACACCTCCACTCAGTTCGCAACAAACAACTGCACCTCCCAGTCGCAAACCATTTCCACTCCCCCTCCCATTCTTTAGATGACATGTCCATCATGGGCCTCCTGCAGTGCCACAATGATGCCACCCGTAGGTTGCAGGAACAGCAACTCATATTCCGCCTGGGAACCCTGCAGCCTAATGGTATCAATATGGACTTCACCAGTTTCAAAATCTCCCCTTCCCCCACCGCATCCCTAAACCAGCCCAGTTCGTCTCCTCCCCCCACTGCACCACACCACCAGCCCAGCTCTTCCCCTCCACCCACTGCATCCCAAAACCAGTCCAACCTGTCTCTGCCTCCTTAACCTGTTCTTCCTCTCACTCATCCCTTCCTCCCACCCCAAGCCGCACCCCCATCTACCTACTAACCTCATCCCACCTCCTTGACCTGTCCGTCTTCCCTGGACTGACCTATCCCCTCCCTACCTCCCCACTTATACTCTCTCCACCTATCTTCTTTTCTCTCCATCTTCGGTCCGCCTCCCCCTCTCTCCCTATTTATTCCAGAACCCTCACCCATCCCCCTCTCTGATGAAGGGTCGAGGCCCGAAACGTCAGCTTTTGTGCTCCTGAGATGCTGCTTGGCCTGCTGTGTTCATCCAGCCTCACATTTTATTATCTTGTAGTTTTAACATCAGCCAAAAGGACAATAATGTGTTCATAGAATGCTTCTGTGTTTGTAGGATATGTTTAAGTGTATTTGTAAGAAAAGCAATGATTTAAATAGCAAAGACAGTAGGATCTGCCGATGCTGGAGAATCTGAGATAACATAGTGTGAAGCTGGATGAGCACAGCAATTGTTTTACTTAGCCACATGTATCGAATCTGACATGCCTCACTTTCAAAACACTACTGTATTCATACAGTCCTCACATTGTGTGGTTTAGTTTTTATAAATTATAATGATGTGCTATGCATCTTTAAGAAAACCAATGCTAGTGAACAAATCCTTAATCTACAATCATAATCACATTTTAAATAAGTTAACCACAATTCTAAATGACAGTCTGTGAAATGACATGCTTGCAGCATATTTATTTTCATTTTCTTGTTCTGTAAACCCAAAGATTACCTTAACTGAGGTGATCAAAACAATGTAACATTTAAAAGTACAGTTTGTCCTTAGAAGAACAAAAATGTTTGGTCTCCATTAGAATGAATCAACATACAATTTGAAATGGATCCGCAAACTTTATTCTACTCTAACTATTATTTTAGGCTGACATTTCATTCTGAAAGTGAGAAACAGTCTGAACAGACATGCAACAGTGTCAACCTCACGCTAATACTAATTGTACATAGTTGTTAGATTATTAAATTAGCAGTTACCTATAAAAGGAGATAACAAAATGTGAAGCTGGATGAACACAGCAGGCCAAGCAGCATCTTAGGAGCACAAAAGCTGTTTCGGGCCTAGACCCTTCATCAGAAAGGGGGATGAGGAGAGGGTTCTGAAATAAATAGGCAGAGAGAGGGGACAGATCGAAGATGGATAGAGGAGAAGATAGGTGGAGAGGAGAGTGTGGATGGGGAGGTAGGGAGGGGATAGGTCAGTCTGGGGAGGATGGACAGGTCAAGGGGGCAGGATGAGGTTAGTAGGTAGGGAATGGAGGTGAGGCTTGAGGTGGGAGGAGGGGATAGGTGAAAGGAAGAACAGGTTAGGGAGGCGGGGATGAGCTGCACTGGTTTTGGGATGCAGTGGGGGGAGGGGAGATTTTGAAGCTTGTGAAATCCACATTGATACCATTGGGCCGCAGGGTTCCCAAGCGGAATATGAGTTGCTGTTCCTGCAACCTTCGGGTGGCATCATTGTGGCACTGCAGGAGGCCCAGGATGGACATGTCGTCTAAGGAATGGGAGGGGGAGTTAAAATGGTTCGCGACTGGGAGGCGCAGTTGTTTGTTGCGAACCGAGCGTAGGTGTTCTGCAAAGCGATCCCCAAGCCTCCGCTTGGTTTCCCCAATGTAGAGGAGGCCACAACAGCTACAGAAAGTGAGCATCAGGCTAACTGGCCTGTAGTTCATGTCCTCTCTTCCTCATCCCTTAAATAGCAGTGGATATTTGCTAATTTCTAAAATAAATGCTGTAAATGCATCTGCTCTGCTGCACAACCTCTTCTTTGCAGTTGGATCATCAAACCACGTACAAATGTAAAAACAGTCACTGATTAAATTTGACTCATCTCCCTCTAACAGGGTCCGATTTGAATAAGGCCTTTTGATGGGAAGTCATGTTCATTGTTTACTGATTCTTTTAACAGAATCATTTATTGCTGGAATGAACACATTTAACCCTTAGAGTTTCACCTCACTCTTAACAATGCTTTTCTTTAGATGTCTCTTAAATCTTTTTTTAAAGGCACAGTACCATCACATAACCAATGCAATTCACAAGGAGATACTGCAAGAATGGAATGGCATACTTACAGGAAACAAGGTGTGAGGTTGATTAGTCTAGATAGCTGGGAGTCAGTGGGTTCATAATGGACATTTATATGGACAAGTATATGTGATGTTCAAACATGATACTCTGTAGGCACATTAGTGTTAGGGCTATATTAAAAGTCTTATTTAACAATAGAAAAACATGTTGCCAGTGGAGTGTCATGTCTCAGATGATCTAGGTAAGATAGAGTATGAGACCTTTATGCTGTCAGGTTATAGATTCTAACTGTATTGTAATTGGGACCTTTACCAAAAAAACAGAACAGGACACCAATAGGAGATAGCAAGAACTGCAGGTGTTGGAGTCAGATAACACATTGTGGAGGTGGAGGAACATAGCAGGCCAGGAAGCATCAGAGGAGCAAGAAAGTTGATGTTTCGGGTCAGGACATGCTTACTATTGTAGGTATGACTACGTGGTTTCCAGTGGCAGTTCCCTTAAGAACAATTACCACTTAGATAGTATTAGAGATTAATCCATTTTTTCACTCTAACGATTACCAATTGAGATTTAGTCAGATCAAACTTCCAATTTTATATCTAAAATCTTTCAAGATGTTATAAGCAGTTTGGGTGAAGCACAATTAAGTCTTCAGCAATATCATCCACAGACACAAGGGACTTTAAAACTGTAACATCAGATCAATGATCAGGACATACTCACATAAATGGGCCAAAGGACTAGAATTTATTTTCTTTGTCACACCGCATTCATCTAATTAATCTATAAGGTTTTGTCCTTTTGAGTTAGTTTATTGACAGGAGGTCCTCTAAAACTAATTGAAGGTTTTAGAACAGAAGGACAAATCTTCCATGTTGAATTATGTAACAAGAACAGATTTTGCTGGAGAAACTCAGCAGGTCTGACAGCATCTGTGAAAACAGAATTAATGTTTCAAGTCCAGTAGTTCTTCTTCAGACCTGATAGCAGCTAGTAAAAGATGGTATCTAAACTGATAACTTGGACAGGTGCAGGGAAAGCCCAGAGAAAGAGAGAAACAAAAAGATAGGAGTTTGGTGACAGCAAACTAGGGTGGAACAGAAGCTGAATAGATAATAATGGGGACTTTGAGTAGTTGAAACCATTCTCCCCTGAGTCCCGGTTATAGTCTCAAAATGAGGGATCTGCCATTTTGGACTAATGAGAGAATTGATGCATTCATTCAAACAAAGATGTGAATGTTGGAGTCTTCTGTCCTAGAGTTAACTGTTGAGTGTTTTCAAGACAGAGATCAATAAAGCTTTGGATTGTAGACAGTAGACAATTAGAGATAATATAGAGAGATGGAGTTGTGGCAGAACATCTGCTATGATCGTGCTGAATGGTGGCATGGACTCAAAGGGCCCTCTCCAGCCCTTTTTCCTATGTTCTGATGTTTTTTGTTCTAGTTTGCCTTATGACGTAAAGATTCAGTGTACGTTTTTATCTTGCATTAATTTAGACGCAAAGCAATTCAGCAACCTTTTGGTTCTAACTTATTAATTAGTCATGTTTCCAATGTCAAATACATTCCTGGAAGCAACTGTTCAATTAACTTGTAATTGAATTTGCTTATGATGAGAATCAAGATGTGATTTAATGCCTGATGGCTCAGTAAATTTGCCTAGTTTGAACCAGCAAATTATCAGACATAATCCATAGTCTGTGCTGAGTTGGCTGATTTCTGTTGAAGTGGTAGTGGGTATTATTGTCTTGCAATGTTCTTGAGGAAGAAGGATAACTGTTGACAGAAAAGATAACTTGCAAATTAAAAGAGTACTTTGCTTTCCAAATGCTGAACATCAAAGTAGAATAGTTGATGAATACTTCAGGGAATATGATTTCAACAGGGTATATCCTGGGAGTTACAGCTGCTGAGCTGGCCTCAAATTCATACTGACAACTCATCTAATTCATTCTTATAGCAACTTTTAGCTACAGCCCTCACCCATATTGGATTGTCTGAGACAGCCAGATTTCAGTCAGGGTAAAGTGGCTTGTGCTACATACCTAGAATGCATCAGTTTTACAATGCAGAACAATTACTTGATTTTGATTTTATTGTCACATGTATTTTACAATAAGAGTACAATAAATTTCAGTGATAAGCTTTCATTTGTCACCACAAAATGATGCTATTTTGAATAATTTAAGAATAAGAAAATAAGAAAGACCTAGCTTGAAGAGAATCCATCAGTTCTGAGCCAGCTCATCACCCACAATGACCCCTGTGACACTATCCCTCCACCACCACTTCACCACTTCACCACTATCTACACTGGACCCAACGAACATCAAAGTCGATAGTCCTCAGGTGCCATTTTTGTTCCTGGGCTGACACTCTTATGCCACCGACTCCTGCAGCAGACCAACCAACGTCAGAGTTGCATTTCACACCACTGGGGCTACGTCACTGATGTTGCTGTGATGACCTTCCACTACTGCTTCGTCACCGCCAGTGCTGGACTCAACCAACATCTACGTCACCAATGGTGCCATCTTTTGCTGGTGGGCCTACCTTGCTGACGTCGTCTCTGGCCATGTAGTAGCTGCCAATTCCAGGTCCCATGCTTGTTCTAGAAATGGAAGTAGGGGGCACTCTCTTCTGCACTGGGCCCAGTCAGTGTCTGTACCCTGGGCCTGCTTGAGGTCTGTGGTTGGCCCTCTGGAATTCTGCGCCCTGGATCCAGGTTAAGGCCACATGAGCTACACACCCCGGGATGGCTTGAAGGGCCACAGGTTAGGGTCTTGTTGCTGTCGATGTTGTCCAAGCTCAGGACATGGTAGGTCAGTTAAAAAAAAGGTACTTTATTTAATGAGTATGAGCAGGAGAATGTTGAATTAACCCTACTTTCAAACCAATCAAAGTAGAGTATGAGATAACATGGTGTGAAGCTGGATGAACACAGCGGGCTAAGCAGCATCAGAGGAGCAGGAGCAGAGCTGCTCCTCTGATGCTGCGTGGCCCGCTGTGTTCATCCAGCTTCACACTGTGTTATTTCAGATTGTCCAGCATCAGCAGTTCCTACAATCAAAGTACAGTAGTTGCTGAATACTTCAGGGAATATGATTTCAACAGGGTATTTCCTGGGAGTTACAGCTGCTGAGCTGGCCTCAAATTCATACTGACAACTCATCTAATTGATTTGTTTGCTGATTATAGCAAATAATGCTTGACTAAGAAAGAGTTCCAGTGAATTAAGGATATATGTTTACCAATTAAATGCTAAAATACAACATTTACACCATTTTGAAGCAATTATTCAGTTAATCGGTTTCCTATATTAACAAAATGTTTCGTGTTCCCCATGTTTTCTGCTCAAACCCAATCGTATGGTGTTAAATACAAAATTGATTACTTGTTTCTGTTGGATTTGAATGCTCCTACGACCAAATTAAGACCCACCAATTTTAATTACGAGGCCTCACTTACATGCTGCAAACCTCTTGCTGGCTGGAATCAGAACAATGTCAGGGGATAACAGCATTAAAATGTTGAAAGGGATTTCAGAGACATCTTGCGAGAGGAAATGTGGGGAGAAGTTTATGTAAAGGAAGGTCAAAGTTTCTCTGTGTTACCTGGAGGTCATTTTTGTAATCCATGATCCATTTTCACTAGCCTCTGTCTGGTGGGCACATTGAAACAGCTTTCCCACTCAGGCTGAATTTAAAATTGCTATCATCAAACTCCAAAAAAGCAACTGTGAATTAAATATGCACCTATTAAAAGCATTACAATTGTAAGCCACTGGATTCAAGTGACTTTCTGGTAGAGAAGGAACCCAAGCATTTTAATTACCCTCTGCATAATGTTGCTAAAATTTGTGCTAAATCAGTTGCAATAAGCAGTTGGTTTATTTGAGAAACGTTATACTGTAACTTTTATGCTTATTCAGAAAAATAAACAAAGTGCATAATGACAGTGAAAATATAAATGGACAGCAGATCAATGTCATCTCAGGTTTATTACCTTTTAGGTTATACTTATGTTTCTGTTGGAGTAAATCATATTGTTTTTTACTTACCAACATATTAATAAACTATTTTCAACAGATCTATTATTGCATTACAGCTACTTTGAATATACAGATCGGAACCAGGCCTTTTGACCCAAGTGGTCTATGCAAACACTTGTGTTTCACATGAGTCTCCTCCCACCCATCTTCATAGAACTCTAAGCAGAACCTCCCATTCCTCCATTCTTTATGTGAATCTGGATTTCCTTAAAATGCATCTGCTTAACTGCACCATTTGATAACAATTGCCATATTCTAATCATCCTGGGTAATAAAAAATGACTCATAAATTTCTTAGGGATGACTCTTTTATATTTATAGACTTTAGTTTTAGATTCTTCCACGAATAGAAAAACTTCTGTATTAAACATTTTCAAAATCTTAAAAGCATCTCTCAAATTCCATTCTGCCTTCTCTTATCCAATGAAAAGAACTCTAAATCTTCCTGTCTCAGACAACCTCTCAATTCTGGTGTTACCTTTTTAAGTCTTTCTTGCATCTTCTCCAATACATCAACATCATTTTTTTAAAGTATATGCTTTTGTACAAGTGTTTTTTTTTAGCTGTCCTATTAACAAACATTCCTATGTTTAGGAACTTTCGTAACTCTGGAACTTTTGGCTGCTCAGCACCATTTAGCCTCTTATTTTCCAAAAAGTATGTGTCTTTATTCTTCTTATGAAAATGCACCACCTCACAACCGACTGCCGTTTTCTTTGGTTAAAGACTGAATGCAAAGCTGATCTGTATTATAAACACTTTTTATGGATTGTCCACTAAATCAAATATCTTGTGCAATTTTTTATTTAACATTTGCGATTTCTATGATGCTTTCCTGAGTGAAATAAGTCAGTTTTATTTTAACTGCCAATTCTGAACCCTTAACACTCTTTACAGCAATCAAAGTCATTTTAACTTGTTGACAGTCTCTGTACTTCTCTATATTTATGTTTTCTTTTTGTTTTTGGATTTAAAATATTTCTGCAACTAGAATACATTTTTCCTTTGGGTAGTGAACAGTTCATTTTGGATAACTTTTGGAACTCCTGAGGGCATCCATGGAACATACCAACATTTACATGGGATCTTTTACCCAAAGATTTGGAAACAATTGAAAAAGAGACATATCTTTCCCTCTTAACTCAAATTTGTTTAAGTTGAAATATTTAAAGAGAAATTTATATTTATGTAGAGTCATAGAGCTGATCAGCATGGAAACCGACCCTTCAGTCCAACTCGTTCATGACGACCAGATATCTTGGAATTAGTCTCATTTCTCAGCATTTGGCCCATATCCCTCTAAACCCTTCCTATTCATATACCCATTCAGATGTCTTTTAGAAGTTGTAATTGTACCAGACTCCACCACTTCCTCTGGCAGCTCATTCCATACACGTACCATCTCTGCATGAAAAAGTTGTCCCTTAGTTCCCTTTTAAATATTTCCCTTATCATCTTAAATCTATGCTCTCGAGTTTTGGACTCTGCTACCCTGAGGAAAAGACCTTGGCTATTCACCCTAAACCTGCTCCTCATGATTTTATAAACTTCTATAAAGTCACCCCTCAGCCTCTGACACTCCAGGGAATATAGCCCCACACTACTCAGCTTTTCCGTGTTGCTCAAATCTTCTAACTGTGACCACATCCTTGTAAATCTTTTCTGAACTGTTTCAAGTTTCACAACATCCTTCCTATAGCTGGGACACCTGAATTGAATGCAGTACTCCAAAAGTGGCCTAACCAATGTCCTGTACAGCTGCCACATGACCTCCCAACTCCTGTACTCAATGCACTGATCAATAAAGGCAAGCATACCAAACACCTTCATCACTATCCTATCTACCAGCAACGCCATTTTCAAGGAACTATGAACCTGCAGTCCAAGGTCTCTTGTTCAGCAACACCCCCCAGGACCTTAGCATTAAGTGTATAAGTCTTGCCCTGATTCACCCTACTAAAATGCAGCGCTTCACATTTATCTAAACTAAACTCCATCTGCTAGTGCTCAGGCCATCCGCCCATCTGATCAAGATTGCTTTGTACTCGTAGGTAACCTTTTTGGCCACTACACCACCAATTTCGGTGTCATCTGCAAACTTACTGTTATGGTGCTTATCATGATAGTTCGACGTCTCCAATGGCTATAAGGCACATGAACTGCTTTCAAAGTGTAATTGTTATTGTAATGTAGGAAATATCGCAGTCAACGTGCACACAGAAAATTCCCAAAAACAGCAGTGATAATGGGAGAATTTTTTTTCTGATGTTGATTTAGAGGTACATATTGAGCTTGACACTGGGGATATCTACATTGCTCTTCCTTGAAGTATTTCCATGGGATGTTTTACATCCACCCAAGGATGTTGATGCAACTTCAGTTTAATGTGGCATCCAACAATCAGCACCTTCAAGAGTCTAACACGGTCTAAGTATTGTGCTGTCGTTAGACTTGATTTCTATGCTCAATCTCAGGCATGGGACCTGAACCTATAACCTTGTGACCCATAAACAAAAACACTACTAACCGAACCATAATAAATTTTTGAGCACGAAATTGATTAACAGTACCGTACAAATCCAAGGCTTCACTCTCCCAATGAAGCTGTAAATTTGAGCAAAAAGGTTCCTTGTGTCATACACACTATCAGGTAGGACATCTGCTGTGTAGGTTACAAACATCTTTCAACTAACGGGAAAGAGATGACTCTCGGTTAAGGCCAACTGACATGTGCAACCTATAGATTTCATTCAAAACTCACTCACTTCTACAGAGTTGCCATTGGGCCTAATGCCTTGTTCTTGGCAGAAAATCCACATTGCTAGTGGAGCTGGTGTTGCAATAACTTATTTTTCTACCCCAGACAGATCAGTGTACCAAACATCAGTAAGACAGTCAAGTAGAATAAGTCTGAACTAGGGTGGTAAGTGTGATCAGAGATAATGGGAACTGCAGATGCTGGAGAATCCAAGCAGCAAAAGTGTGGAGCTGGATGAACACAGCAGGCCAAGCAGCATCTTCGGAGCACCAGGCTTGGCCTGCTGTGTTCATCCAGCTCCACAGTTTGTTATCTGGGGTGGTAAATGACTGCTAAGGTAGTTTTTGCAGTCTCGTTGGAATCATGAATTAGATGTATGCCAAATGTCAGTCTTACATATCTTTTACATTCTATTTCCACCTTTGTAACACTACCCAACTTCATCCCTATCTCAGCTGCAGCAGAAATCTTTATTCATTTCTTCTTGATCAAACTATTCCAACACATTTGTGGTTGATTTCCCTCATTTTATTTTATGCAAATTTGAGGTTGTCCAAAATTCCACTGCTGATGTCTTAACTCAATACCAAATCCTGTTCTCCTATTTCTTATATTGTTCTGAGCTGCACTTGAGCAAACAGCATCTTGGCTTCAAAATTCTCAAATACCTCCTTGACTTTGCCCCGCCTATCTATTATCTCCGCTCCACAACCTCTACCATATCTGTCCTTTTCTAATACAGTCCTGTTGTGCGTTCCTAATTACACTTGCTTCACCATTGATAGTCATGTCTAAAAGGGCAGTAGAAGTGGGAAACTTCAAAACATTTCAAAAGTGTTTAGATGAGCACTTGAAAATGCATACAGGACTTTGGGCCTAATGCTGGAAACTGTGATTGAAATGGATGGATGCTTGATAATCGGTATGGACCTGATGGGCCGAAAGGCTACTTTTAATGCTGGAAATCTCTATGACTGACACTATAAGTGCAGATTAGGCAAATCCTGATATCTGCGGTTCCTTCCCTACACCGCTTCAATTTCTCACCCCGCTTTTCTTCTTTAAAATACTCTTTGACCAACCTTTATCATCTGACCGAACATATCCTTACCAGGCTTGGTGTCGTACTTCATTTTATCACGTTATGAATTATGTTGTTAGCATGCTTTGAAGAGTCAGAAAGTCAGTTACATTACAAGTTCAACAACTGTGAAATCACTTTTTAAATGAATTAAAATGGACAGATTTTAATCTAAAATAATGTGGGGCATGGCAATACACGCACCTGAAGGGGTCAGGATTTAGCATTGTACATTTAAAAATTATTGCCAAGGAACTTGAAACGATAGGAAGGAAGTTTTGTTCGGAACATGCAAATAATAACAGTTTAAGAAAGTCTGTATGCTGGTTCCACAGGGCTGTCGGTCGTTACCAGTTTACAGAACCTTAATCTTTTGTGTCATGTGTACAATTGTTATTCAGTGGAATGAAGGGCCAAAGACCACCAGAAAAGGTCAAGCTTGTACATGTGTAATTTATGGCGGCTGGTTTGTGCACAATGCAGAACATGTAGGTTTTGACAACGCTGCGCCGGATGGAAAGGGAAATTGCCAGTTCTTGTCGAAGAATTATAAAAAACCTGTTTCACAATAAAACTCAGTAACATTTAGCAGCGCTGTCGGCTTTGGTCTGGTGCCCACATCAAGTCCAGTCCACGTGGCGCGAGTAACGTCCGATGGCAGCATTTCAAATAACAGTTAATAATCTACCGTATGCAACTGTTGCTGTCAGATTATATATGAATACCTAGAGCGGGCTAATGGCACAGTTCCCTGGTGGTCTAGTGGTTAGGATTCGGCGCTCTCACCGCCGCGGCCCGGGTTCGATTCCCGGTCAGGGAAAAATGATTTTTTCGTTGCTGTAATTATTGTATTTTAAAAGAAAAGTCGAATTTTTAAAAGTTCTACATATTTAAATATATGACCAGCAACGGTGATTTCCTTTTCTTGGAAATCTATGAACTTTATTTGTACGGATACGTTAAGTGCAATTACTAACTCATTGATCTTCACTGGATAGTTCGTGTTGATTGCGTTTGTGATCGTTATTGTTAACACCCGTCTGCTGACAGCGCAGAGCTAAATATATCAATGACACTAAATTAGAAGCAATAATTTAAGTGGGCTGACTACATAAAAGCACCTTCCACTACCATCTACTGCCTTCCTCCAGTTCTGAGAAAGAGTCACAGCACCTGAAAAGTTAACGCTGATTGGTAGATGCTGCCAGTCCTGAGCTTTTTCCAGCAATTTCTGTTTTTGTTTCTGCTGCCATGCGCGGCGGACGGTAACCAAAGCAACTTCAAATTTGCAAATTTCAATTTACTCTATTCATGTTTTATCCCCAGCCTTATCAAATATGCAACCGGTTATTTTGCGTTCAGTTGCAATTTACTGCTTCCTTCCTACACACCACCATGTTTATTCTGTTACATATAAAATGAGAACATAACTAGTTTCATGAAGTCAAAGAATAGAATCAGAAAGATTATCAAGCAGTCTGACATACCTGTACATCCAGGTTGTAAGAGGGATACAAACAGTTTACAAAGAGATATTCCAAGATAATAAAATGTGAGGCTGGACGAACACAGCAGGCCAAGCAGCATCTCAGGAGCACAAAAGCTGACGTTTCGGGCCTAGACCCCTCTCTGATGAAGGGTCTAGGCCCGAAACGTCAGCTTTTGTGCTCCTGAGATGCTGCTTGGCCTGCTGTGTTCATCCAGCCTCACATTTTATTATCTTGGAATTCTCCAGCATCTGCAGTTCCCATTATCTCTCATACAAAGAAATATTGATAGGTTAGTTAAGTGGACAAAAAATTGGCAAATTGTATATAATGTGGGAAAAATGTGAAGTTGTTCATTTTGGAAGGGAGAACAAAAGAACAGAATATGAGAAAAACTGCAGAAAATTGTGACACAAGGGGACTTGGGGGACCTGTGCATAAGACATGGAAAACTTATACATGGGAAATCAGGAAGGATAATAAAATGTTTGCTCTTTTCTCAGGGGTTTGCAGTATGAGTAGGGAAGTCATACTGCAGCTGTACAAGGTGCTAATGAGACTGCATCTGGACTACTGTGAACAGTTTTGGTCCTCTTATTTAAGAAAATATATAATTTCATTAAAGGCAGTTCAGAGAAGGTTTACAAGGATGATCCCTGCTTTAATAAGGAGAAATTAAACAGGTTGGGCCTCTACTCATTGGAATTTAGAAGAGTAAGTAGTGATCTTGTTCAAACATACAGGATTCTTAAGGGGCTTGACAAGGTAAATGCTGAGAGGTTGTTTCCCTTCATGTGAGAGTCTAGAGCCAGAGGGCATAGTCTCGGGACTAATGGAAACCATTAAGATACTAAGATTATTTTATTCATTCATGGGATAAGGGCGTACGGAGGGCAATCTGGAAACACAATCAGGTCAGACCAGGTAAGGATGGCAGCTGTCTTCCCTAAAGGATGTTAGTGAACCAGAGTAGACTCTTAATTCATAGAATCACTACACTGTGGAAATAGGCCATTTAGCCCAACATGTCCACATCAACCCTCCAAAGACCATCCCACCCAGACTTATTCCCTGTAATAAAGTGTGGAGCTGGATCAACACAGCAGGCCGAACAGCATCTTAGGACCACAAAAGCTGATGTTTCAGGCCTAGACCCTTCATCAGTTTTTTCTGATGAAGGGTCTAGGCTGAAATGTCAGCTTTTGTGCTCCTAAGATGCTGCTTGGCCTGCTGTGCTCATCCAACTCCACACTTTGTTATCTTGGATTCTCCAGCATCTGAAGTTCTCATTAACTCTCTCCAACGATAATACCAGCAGGCTGAGGAGGAGTTTCTTCTTTTGGAGGGTTATGAGTCTTTGGAACTCTCTGTCATAGAATGATGTGGCAGGATGGTGGGGGGAGAGTCATATTAAATATATTTAATGAATATTTAGTGTATATTTAAGCCTGAGATAAGCTCTTATTATAAATAGCATTCTACCTATCAATGTGAAATTTGTGTCTTAAACTTTGAATGAATGATGATTTATTGTCACTTGTACTCTACATTGAACAACACAGTTACGCTTCAAGTGTTGGCACAATTTGGTGCAATTTTGAATTTTTCAAGAATAAAATGATAAAGCTGAAAGACAGTCCATCTTCATTCTGACACCTCCTCCCTGAGCCTGGCTGACTGATGACACCTGCACTTCCACCCCTTCGCTGCCTGTCATGGACCCACAAACAGCAGAGTCCCCAATCTTCAAATGCCACCGTTTTGTCACTGGGTCCACCTCACCAACAGGTCATCAATGCTAGGCCCTGCGCTGGGCCTACACTGTCCCTACAACCGAGGGCTCCTTGCTCCACCTCTGCTGTCCCCTCACTGATAGCTGGGAGTCCCTGGCTCTGCCCTATCACAACCAGAACCTGTCACCACAGCTTCACCAACAACCCCGCTCAAGGCATTCCATACCGCTGCTACTTCAGCCACTGCCTCGTCAACACCTGAAGTCTCTAATCTGGGCCTACCACAACCAGGAGTCCCTGGCTCCACTGACAGGCTAGGCTGTTGCCACGCATAGAGTCCCACCCTGGCCATCCTCCTCCA
Source organism: Stegostoma tigrinum (assembly GCF_030684315.1). Taxonomy (NCBI): domain Eukaryota; kingdom Metazoa; phylum Chordata; class Chondrichthyes; order Orectolobiformes; family Stegostomatidae; genus Stegostoma; species Stegostoma tigrinum. Next base: position 67,068,201 of record NC_081357.1, on the reverse strand, counting down.
TAATGTCACCTTCTCTGCCATCGCCACCAAGAAGAAAATGAAAAAGAAGGAAGACAAAAAGGGCCAGGAAAGAAGGGAGGAAATGACCAATCTGAAGCAGAAGCGTCCAGGAACCTGAATGCTGCCTACTTTGGCTGTGCACTATCTTGAGAAAACTTAAGCTGAAAACATTATATTTTTCTTCAAATATTCTTGATTAAATGGTTTGAACAATAAAAGAATGTAGCAAATGTAACTCTTGTGGGATAATGTAGTCAGCTAGATTGCACCAAAACAAAATATAAAATTTTACATAACAAGGTGTAGAGCTGGATGAACACATCAGGCCCAAGCATCAGGAGAGCAGGAAAGCTGACGTTTCAGGTCTGGAGATAATGGGAACTGCGGATGCTGGAGAATCCGAGATAACAAAGTGTGGAGCTGGATGAATGCAGCAGGCCAAGCAGCATCTTAGGAGCACAAAAGCTGATGTTTTGGGCCTCGACCCTTCATCAGAAAAAGGACCCTTCATCAGACCCTTTTTCTGATGAAGTGTCTGGGCACAAAACGTCTGCTTTTGTGCTCCTAAGACGTTGTTTGGGCTGCTGTGTTCATCCAGCTCCACACTTTGTAGTTTCGGGCCTGGACCCTTATTCAGAAATCCTACTATCTATAAAATTTTATAATCTTTTTATTTTAAAATAATTATTACTTGGTCTCAATGTAGAGTACAGGAGTCAACCAATCCTTTAGAGTTCAGTGCTGAGCACTTTCATTCCTGTTCAACTAACAAAATAGATCCAATCTTTAGCAGTCCATTGTTGGTATGATTTGCATCAGGTATTGAGTTTCGTTTTTTGACCAGCTAATTTTAAAGAAAACCACATATTTATTGCTACAGCAGTTACAGGGTCCGAATCTATTGCTCTGAAAACAGGTGCCACAAATGGAAGCTAGCGAAAGAAACCAGGCATGTCATTAGGAACAGGGTATCATGCTAGAGGTCATAGCCCGTTCACCAGAAATGTATGTAACCTGACCAAATTTTGTCGAGAGCCAAGAAAGTACCATTCTGATTAAATTTTATGGCCACTTTGGAGCCACCCAGATTTAATATTTGCATCACTGTACTATCTTGTGGGCAGCTTGACCTGCATCTGAGATCAACTATAATACAGTATTTTGGTGTTTGTAGAAATGTAAATCTAATTTCCATGGCTGTTTTCTCTTAGGAGGGATGTAAGAATTTTTACCTGAGCAATACCAACTGCCGTCGAGACATCAATCGCCTCAACCTCTCCACCCCTCTCACCCACTCCAATCTCTCCCCCGCAGAACGTGCAGCCCTCCGCTCCAATCCCAACCTCACCACAAAACCCGCAGACAAGGGAGGCACTGTTGTAGTATGGTGCACTGACCTCTACATTGCCGAGGCCAGACACCAACTCTCCAACACCTCCTCCTACCGTCCCCCTGGATGATGACCCCACCCCCGAACACCAAACCATCATCTCCCAAATCATCCACGACCTCATCACCTCAGGTGACCTCCCACCCACAGCCTCCAACCTCTTATATCTCCTTCCCAAAATCCACAAACCTGACTGCACTGGTCGACCCATTGTCGCCGCCTGCTCCTGCCCCACCAAACTTATTTCCACGTATCTCGACTCCATTTTCTCCCCTTTCATCCAGGAACTCCCTACCTATGTCCATGGCACCACCGACGCCCTCCACCTCCACCAGAGCCTCCAATTCCCTGGTCCCCAACACCTCATCTTTGCCATGGACGTCCAGTCCCTATACACCTGCATTCCCCATACAGATGGCCTAAAGGCTCTCCGCTTCTTCCTGTCCTGCAGGCCTGACCAGTCCCCCTCCACTGACACCCTCATCCACTGAGCCAAACTCGTCCTCACCGTCAATAAATTCTCTTTCAATTCCTTCCATTTCTTACTGACAAGGAAGGTGGCCATGGGCACCCACATGTGCCCAAGCTATGCCTGCCTCTTTGTAGGTTATGTGGAACAATCCCTTTTCCGTACCTACACTGGCCCTAAACCCCACCTCTTCCTCCATTACATTGATGACTGTACCAGAACCACCTCGTGCTCCCATGAGGAGCTCAAAAAGTTAATCAGCTTCACCAAAACCTTCCACCTCAACCTTACGTTTACCTGGACCATCTCTAATACCTCTCTCTCCTTCCTGGGCCTCTCTGTCTCCATCTCCGGCAACCACCTAGAAACTGATATCCATTTCAATCCCACCAACTCCCACAGCTACCTAGAATACACCTCCTCCCATTGCACCTTCCTGGAAAATGCCATCCCCTATTCCCAATTCCCTTGCCTCCGCCATATCTGCTCCCAGGATGAGGCATTCCACTCCCTTAGATCTCAGATGTCCTCTTTTTTTCAAGGACCCTAACTTCCCCACTCAGTGGTCGACAATGCCCTCAACTGTGTTTCCCGCATTTCCCAGAACTCATCCCTCTTACCCCCTTCCCGCAATAACAACAAAAACAGAATCCCCCTCGTCCTCACATACCACCCCACCAACCTCCGGATCCAACTCATCATCCTCTGACACTTCCACCATCTGCAATCCGACCCCACCACCAAAGACATTTTTCTCTCCCCATCCTCATCTGCTTTCCAGAGGGACCATTCTCTCCGTGACTCCTTTGTCTGCTCCACACTCCCCTCCAGCCCCACCACACTGGCACTTTCCCCTGCAACCACAGGAAGTGCAACACCTGCCCATACACCTCCCCCGGCCCCTATGCCAGGCCCCGAGAAGACTTTCCACATCAAGCAGATATTCACCTGCTCATCTGCTAATGTGGTATATTATATCCGCTGTACCTGTTGTGGCCTCCTGTACATCAGGGAAACCAAGTGGAGGCTTGGGGACCGCTTTGCAGAACACCTATGCTCGGTTCACAATAAACAACTGCACCTCCCAGTGGGGAACCATGTCAACACCCCCTCCCATTTCTCAGATGACATGTCCATCCTGGGCCTCCTGCAGTGCCACAATGATGCCACCCAAAGGTTGCAGGAATAGCAACTCATATTCCGTTTGGGAACCCTGCAGCCCAATGGTATCAATGTGAATTTCACGAGCTTCAAAATCTCCCCTTCCCCCTACCGCATACCAAAACCAACCCAGCTCGTCCCCACCTGTCTAACCTGTCCATCCTTCCACCTATCCCCTCCTCCCACCTCAGGCCCCAACCCATCTCCTACCTACTAACCTCATCCCACCCCCTTGACCTGTCCGTCTTCCCTGGACTGACCTATCTCCTCCCTACCTCCCACCTACACTCACCTTTACCGGCTCCATCCCCGTCTCTTTGACCGGTCTGTCTCCTTTCCACCTAGCTTCTCCTCTATCAATCTTCTTTCCACCTCCCCCCCTCCCTATTTATTTCAGACCCCCCTTCCCCTCCCCCATTTCTGAAGAAGGGCCTAGGCCCGAAACATCAGCCTTCCTGCTCCTCTGATGCTGCTTGGCCTGCTGTGTTCATCTAGCTCTACACCATGCTATCTGAGATAGCAAAATGATGTATTTTATACTGCTGAGTAAAGGGGGATGAAGAAATTACATGACAAAGATCCTGTGGCAGAAAAGGCAATGGACTTAAACCCTGACAGAATCACAATCTTCCCTATTTCCAGTTCTGTAGTAAATAGATTAGATTCCCTACAGTGTGGAAACAGGTCCTTTGGGCCAACAAGTCCACACTGACCCTTGCAGCATCCCACCCAGACCCATCCCCATGCCCCTAACCACTATGGGCAATTTAGCATAGCTAATCCACCTAGCCTGCGCATCTTTGGACTATGGGAGCACCTGGAGAAAACCCACCCAGGCAGGGGGAGAATGTGCAAACTCTGCACAAACAGTTGTCTGAGGCTGTAATTGAACCTGGGTCCCCTGTGCTGTGAGGCTGCAGTGCTAACCACTGAGCCACTGTGCTGCCCTAAGTATGAAGCTTTGGAGCTAAGTCTACTGTTGTAGATGGCCAGGATCACCAATTATTACATTTCAGGAAAGTGGTGAGAAAGGACTTTGACTCATAACACTTAGTCATTGCTCTTCTGTTTTTCAGGTATATCTAGTCTTTTTCCTGGTCACAAGTTTGGGGATGGTGAGGTATGGGGTTTGCTGTTCAGTGCTTGCAACTCCGTTTAAATCCCATGTAAATAATATTGGAGCTATGTAACCACCTTATTTGTCAACAATTACATTCTATTTGGGTGTCCTACTGCCAGCTATTGCCTGAAAGTTCCCTTTGGAGCAATTGGAATGAATCACTGCAGATGGTCAGTCTGAAAGAAGCTGGAGGAGAAAACACAAAAGGCCTGCCCGCTGTGCCAACAAGCATTTGCACCCAACTTCAGAAACAGGTTTCCTCTTCTCAAATGCTCCCAATGATTTACTACTATGTTGCTCAGAAATTATTCTCCTGGCTCATTGTTATTCATTTTCTCCCCCAGCTTTTTGTCAAAGAGTTCAGCTGTGGAAATTACTAACCACAGGATTCATACAGTCATAGAAATGTACAGCACAGAAACGGACCCTTTGGTCCAACTTGTCCATGCCGACCAGATATCCTAAATAAATCTAGTCCCATTTACCAGCATTTGGCCCACACCCTATAAACCTTTCCTATTCATATACCCATCCAGATGCCTTTTAAATGTCATCGTACCAGCTTCCACCCCTTCCACTGGCAGCTCATTTCACACACGCACTACCCTTAGTTGCCCCTTAGTGTTCTTTTAAATATTTGCCCTCTCATCTTAAGCCTATGCCCTCTAGTTTTGGATACCCCAACACAGGGAAAATACCTTGTCTATTTACCATATCTATGCCCCCCATGATTTTATAAACCTCTATAAGGTCACCCGTCAGCCTCTGACACTCCAGGGAAAATAGTTCCATCCTATTCAGCCTTTCCCTATAGCTCAAACCCTCCAACTCTGGCAACATCCTCGTAAATCTTTCCTGAATCATTTCAAATTTCATAACATCTTTCCTACAGCAGGGAGACCAGAATTGCATGCAGTATTCCAATAGTATTCCAATGTCCTGTACAGCTGCAACATGACCTTACAGCTCTTATGCTCAGTGCACTGACCAGTAAAGGCAAGCTCACCAAACACTTTCTTCACTACTCTGCCTACCTGCAACTCTACTTTCAAGGAACTATGAACTTGTACTTCAAGGTCTCTTTGTTCAGCAACACTCTCCAGGACCTTATTATTAAGTAAATAAGTTCTGCGCTAATTTACCCCACCAAAATGTAGCACCTCACATTCATCAAAATTAAACTCCAACTGCCACTCCTCGGCCCATTGGCCCATCTGATCAAGTTCACATTGAACTCTGAGGTAACCTTCTTGGCTGTCGACTACACCTCCAATTTTGGTGTCATCTGCAAACTTACTAACCATACTTCCTATGTTAACATCCCAAACCATTTATATAAACAGTGAAAAAATAGACCCAGCATCAATCCTTGTGGTCATGGGCCTCCAGTCTGAAAATAAACCCTCTAACACCACACTCTGTCTTTTATCTTTCAGCCAGTTCTGTGTCCAGGCACCTAGTTCTCCCTCTATTCTGTGTGATTTAATATTGCTAACCAGTCCGCCATGAGGAATCTTGTTGAATGCTTTACTGAAGTCCATATAGATCATGTCCAACACTCTGCCCTCATTAATCCTCTTTGTTACTTCTTCAAAAGACTCAGTCAAGTTAGTGAGACACAATATCCCACACACAAAGCCATGTTGACTATCCCTAATCAGTCCTAGCCTTTCCAAATATGTGTAAATCCTGTCCCTCAGAATTCCCTCCAACAACTTGCCCACCACCGATATTGGACTCACTGGTCTATAGTTCCCTGGCTTTTCCTTGCCACCTTTCTTAAATAGTAGCACCATATGAGCCAACCTCCAGCCTTCTAGCCCCTTGTCTTGACCATCAATGAAACAATTCCGATGCTTTTGTGAAACAAAACAGGATTAATTCAGTCCGACTGGCCTAGGCCATCTGTTTAAAATACTTTTGTGGGACATGGTGTTTTTGACAAGGATCAGTATTTATTACCCATTCTAAATTGCTTCTGAACTGGATAGCTTGCTAGACCTACTCAGGTGGCAGTTAAGAGTCAGAGTCATTGACGTTTACAGCATGGAAAAAGGCCCTTCAGCCCAACTTACCCATGCTGCCTAATTTTCACAATTTAATCTAGTCACAATTGCCTGTTGTTTGGTCCATACCCCTCCATACCTATCTCATCCATGTACCTGCCAACCTCGTTGCTATTGATCTGGAGTTACATGTAAACCAAACCAGCTAGGGTTGACAGATTCCCCACCTCCCCACCAGAGGGCATTGCTGAACAAGATGGGTTTTACAACAAGCAATTATAATTTCATCATCAATATAACGCCATTCCAGATCGTTTTTCCAATTAAATTAGTTTAAATTCCACCAGCTGTCATGACTGTATTTGAATCCATGTACCCAGAATATTAGCCTGGGCCTGTGGATTTCTAGTTCAGTTGCATTACTACGCTACTGTTGCCCCATCACAAACTGTTCATACCCTGCTTCAGTTAAGTCAGATGGAAAACCATGATTTAAAAAGTTTATAATACTTTAAAATGGACATACTGGTAATATTGGAGCTTCATTTTGAAGTAGATAGAGGAATTGGACCCACATGCATCAGTCAGATATTTTACTGGTTTTTCCTTCACGGAAATCTGTCAGCCTCTCTATTCCTTTCTCCCTACATACTCGTCTATCTTCTCCTTAGATGCATATTAGTCTTTGCCAATAAGAAAGTGCCCAGCAGGAGAAATTCTCAGAAGTAGGCGCCAAGCCTAACAGGACAGAGGATTTGGGCAGGAAGTGGATGAAATCCTGTAACGCCAATTACTTTCTGTCTTAGGTTTGTGAAAAATCAATTTGGGCCTGGAGGCCTCTCAGATTGCAGCAGCAATTGGTTTATGACTCCTGCAGTGTGAAGTCCTATTGAGAGAAAGGCCTACATCTTGGTAGGTGCTCAAGGACGAGGGTTACCTCATTACCAACCTGAAACTATGATCAGTTATGGACCTGACAGGTGGTGTGCACCCTGACGTTTGATCTGTTTGACAAGCCCAGTCAGAAAAGGAGAGAAAATTTGTCTTTCAGGTCTTCACTGTAAGGTCACATCGAGTCACCATAGTCTTACCAGATTATAGGGTGAGTAGTCAGTAGACAGAGAAAACTGGTGGTGATTTAACCTGAGAGGCACCATGCCTCTGGCACAGGAAAGATGTTGAGAAGGTGAGTCATTCATAGTAACGTCAGCTGGTGTGGAGATTGAACCCTAGCTGTCAGCATCAAATTGCTTCATAAACCAACTTCCATTACAAGGTATACAAAGACCAGTGACTAATCAGGATAATAAAATGTGAGGCTGGATGAACACAGCAGGCCAAGCAGCATCTCAGGAGCACAAAAGCTGACGTTTCGGGCCTAGACCCTTCATCAGCTCTCTGATGAAGGGTCTAGGCCCGAAACGTCAGCTTTTGTGCTCCTGAGATGCTGCTTGGCCTGCTGTGTTCATCCAGCCTCACATTTTATTATCTTGGAATCTCCAGCATCTGCAGTCCCCATTACCCCAGTGACTAATCAGATTAATATTTAAAGGCAGAAACAACTACTAATGTTTTTACCTGTCTCCTACAACTCTTGTCACATTCACTTCTTAGGAATGCTTTACCCAGAAAAGCATCCTAAATGTGCAGTTTTCCAGTTTGAACCCAAGCACCTTCTTATTTTTCAATTCAAATTAATTTTCCAGATTTACCTTCTGCATACAATTCACTATCCTTTAAATCTCTTACCAGATTTTCACTGATTGATTTTTCCTGTAATTTTATATTTAATTGAGAACAGGCAGGCACAATAAAGAAAACGTCTTACAATAATCTTACATCACTTATTAGCACAAATCACAATCTCAGCTGGCCACTTTGTTAGAATATCCCATAATCCCCTGCTTGGCAGGATCAAACGCTTGGGAATAAAGTACTGTCTGTAAGCAGCTTATATGTACTCTGTGTACCAGAATAGCAGCTTTGATTAAAGAAAAGCATAAACCAAGAAACTAAGGATGTAACAAGCCCCCACAATGGAGAAAGTAATTGGAATTGAAACCAGTGTGGATCTTCCTTTCAGGAAATTTGCCTTACACTACATGTAGGGGATACCTATTGATTACTAAAGCACTCACAGAACATCATTTCAGTGTAGCAGTTGTAATAAATACCATGCCATGATTATTTGCTGCATGCCACAACTAAATGACCGTACATTGTGACAAAACTTAATGTTTTCAAAAACTATGGACTTATAGCTAATTAATGGTGCACCTATGATGTGAGCCCCAAACTCCAAATTGCAGTGCTATATATCCATACATACTGTCAGAGTTATGCCACCTGTGACATTAAATAGGAATGCTCAGTGAACATTCAGGAGACATGCCTGGCATTAGCTCCTATGCCAATTTGGATTGTGAATGACTGAAGTTTGTGGCATTCAGGCTGTGGTCAATTTCTTCAGATGCTGGAGGCTTCCACCTGAAAGGTAAGCTTTGTTAATCTTACGTTGTCATAGGAAAGTTTATTCAGACATTGTATTATAATCTCAAATCACCGCAGGTGACTGCTAATGTCACTTCTCAGTGTCTAACTCTCCTCCTGGGCCCACTTGGAAAATCAGAGAAATTTGACTCTCAATCTTGCTGCCCTTCTTCTACTTCCACTCCAACCATAAAACAATGCACTACCTCTAGGACATGTGACATGCTGATAATAAGTAAATGAAATTTTTGAATAAGATTGCTTTGTTCCAGCTGCCGGTCTCATTAGGCACCTTCAACATACACTGCATCAGCCTCGAGCCTAACTTAGGTGTGATCCAATTTCTTGTCCTACACAGCTCTGTTGATGTCCCTTTTCAAAGTTATTAAGCATTGGTTGACAAAGAGCCATGTTCAACTGGGAAGGTTATCTCAGTTGCTCACTCCACAGCTGCTGTCAGACTTGCTGAATATTTTCAGCACATTCTGTTTTTGTTTCTGATTTCCAGCATCTGCAATATTAAAGGACTGCTCAAACTAGGTATATTTCCCTCCATTTTAAAGGTTATTTTTCTCTATTAGACTTTGTTCCTTCATTTTTGGAAAGACAGATCTGACTGCATCCACTTGAATTGAGCGAGCCTTTCAGAAATGCACAACTGACATTTTGATTCATCCTTGTGAGAAATGTCTCCCCCTATTGGATTATAAAACCCTAAAATAAAGCACTGAGAAGCCTTGAGATAACAAGGTGTAGAGCTGGATGAACACAGCAGGTCAAGCAGTATCAGGGGAGCAGGAAGGCTGACGTTTTAGGCCTAATCTAGGCCTGAAATGTCAGCCTTCCTGCTCCTCTGATGCTGCATGGCCTGCTGTGTTCATCCAGCTCTACACCTTGTTATCTCAGATTCTCCAGCATCTGCATTTCCTGCTATCTCTGAGAAACCTTGACTGCTTCAGTTAAATGTAAATAGCTGACATTTTTTCTGAAATGGGAAAGACTTCCACAACTTCCAGAGAAGGTTGGTTGGAAAAGAAATGCCAAATTAAGAAAAACAGAGAGAATAGTACAGAGGTTATATATCTCATAATATAGGTGCCTTTACTTTTTACTCATTTGATATCTAGGATGGGTAACTATCAAAGGGAGACTATTAGTGATATTGGTAGAACATGGCTGTTGTAAAAAAAAGTCTTGTTACAGTCTTGATATTGAAGTATATAATTCATGCTTCATTTCTACTATTCAGTGTAGGCATCTAACTATAATCGAATGTGATTTAAAAAAAATTAAATCTTGGTTTCTGATAATTACCAACCAGAAAACAAAACAGTTACCAGATTGTTTACTAGTAACTGAGATAATTAGTATTAACTAGGTAACATTTCTTAAAGTATTGCAGATGACATTGAATAAACATCACTTTTTTTGTAAAAACCAGTGTATATTTAGAAACATTTAATGCATAACAGGTTATAGAATGCAGGTACACATGCAAAAAGTGTCATTTTATATTGTATCATCTCCTGCATACAGTAAACATATTCATTATCACTGACTTCTCCACACAGCAGAGAATTCAAGTGCAACATATTAACTACAGTACTTTATCTTTATACAAGCTCTAATTTCTGACTTTACATACAAATTTCTAAGTCATCTGAGTTAACTGGGTGAATAAGCTGCATTTGCAACAGAGCTCAAAATTATATGTCATTTGCTTAACCTTGTTACAGTGTATTAGAAAGAGATTGGTGCTGTGGGAATGTAACTGGAAAAAAAGAATGAAGGAACATATTCTGAGGATGATCCAAGAGTGTAACTGCACACCCAGGAAACTTCTTGTTCAAACTTCTTATTACAAAATTGTCTTCTGCATGCAAACCTAGAAGTATGAACACATTTCAAAATGCTGTTCTAGACTTAGGGTAGACCACAGGCTTCAGCTATGGGTATACATATTCAGCAATATTTAGCATGTGTTCATGTATTAACTATGATGGCTTGCTATGGAGAATGGAAGTTAGCTTTAAACTGAATTGATTTGATGCAAATAGACAAAATGCCCGGGTCATAGAATGTGATCTCTTAAATTCCAGAGAAGCTTAACTGGACATGAGATTTCAGTTTTTGTATAGTTACTGTGTCAGCTAGTGCTCTCATTTCCAAAAGCAAAAGGTGAGACTTCAGCCTGTTTAAGAGTCATTGTGTGACAACATTTTCCTTTTCAATGTGAGATCATCGTATAATCAATATTTTATTAACAATTTTCACGCTTCACTTGAAGCATTGTGAACAATCCCTTCTCCAAAAGAATCATCCCGCAGCAATTGTTGAGCGAATTTATTAATCTAGCATTAATACAAGTATTCTAGGCATGAAAAAGTATGTGATGCAAAACAAGAATGCAGCAAAAGTAAATTCATTGTCAGAATTCTGCTTGCCTACAAATCTTAACAACCATTTACTAAAATGTTCTTTAATTTGGTATTGTTTTGCTGCCATGAAGTGACAATTTCTCTGCTGAATAAATATGTATGAATAATTTTTGCTCACTTCATTGCACACACGTTAGTGTGATATCATAAAAAGTCACTGTGAGAAATTACTTCAAAATATTACATTCAAGCAGATTAGAATAAAAACACACTGGGCAATTCCAAAGAAAATTAGTGAATGGCATCAGAGATTAATCCTAGTACCATAATATTAGCCTGAAGCTTTAGGGTTAAAAGAATAATGACAGGTCATTTGATGTACTCTGAAAACAATTGTATTATAATGGATGAAGAAGGCAAATACAGCACATAAAATTAATCAGAATCCCATCACAGTGCATCTGTTCCCTTGTTCACATTGCTGCACAAATCTCAAATCAAGGTAATTCAAGGATACTGAATATGCAGAGCTGTAAATGACTAACCCATAAAACAGACACAGAGTGTAATCTGGTTTAAAAACATGGATGTTAATTTGCAGGAACTTTCTCACTCTAGGTCACGTTTTAAATGAAATTACCATTCTTACTGTGTGTGGTGGTTCTGAAGATGCACAAAAAGAATCCTTTTCACTCTGTGGTCAGTTCTGTTAATGTTTAATTAATAAGATTAGACATTTATAATCCGGGCAAACAAAATTTTGGATTTGCATCAGTAAAATATATGCAATAGACCAGCGATCAAAGAAGTTAACATCAGGTCCTGTAACTCTTGTTTTGCTCTTTAATTTTATAATACATAAATCGGATCAAACATTTCGTTGCATTGTAGGGAGTGTCCAATTCAGCTTGGAGCTTGAAAATTAGCCCTTTACTAATTCTCCGCGGAAATACAGATGAAACGATATTGCCTTATTTGTTCCCAACTAAATATATTTCTTACAATGGCATCAGGGTCCACTTAGCTGCTGACCATTTTCAAACCAAATACAGGCTAGCATCTGATCAACATTCAGAGGAGAGGCACGGCGGTGTGAGAATGCTTACTCGCTGTTACTGTTTTGGATGCTTCAGATACGGTGACCTTAGGAGAGACCGGCCGATTCTTGGTTCAGCGCGTTTCCTGCAACTGATTCCTCCATCCGATTGTTTTTGGTGATTGACTGCTGTAAGTCCCCATTTCACTAGAAATCGCTCTTGAGAATTCCAAAAGAATACTACATTGAAAATCGGTCAAGACAGCCGAAGCTAAATATATTCCATTGGTCCGCCAAACATTCCAAGCTATATGTTTCTGACAGGCTGGTTCATGTTGCGGTAAAAAGTCTCAAAAGGGAAAGGTGGGCTATGTATTCACAAGAAACTCGCCTGAGTTAGAGAAGGCATACTGTAAATGCAAGAGATGGCGCTACTAATGAGATGGCTTCAAAATCACCAAGGGTTGCTTTACTCCTCTACTGTCTTTATAGTCAACTTGCTGGAGATATGGGAAGGCTTTTTCTCCCCCTACTAGCTGGGCTGAAAGAATAGCCGATTGAAGATAAATCTCTTCAGTGAGTCGCAGTCGATTGGCTATAGTTTGTGTAAACAAAATAGTCAACATTGGGGTATTTAAAAGAAGAAAGCTGCCGAGTCGAATGGCTGTCGACTTGCTGGTAACAGTACTGGTGGCTCTTGCAGTGGGTTATCAGCCAAGGTCCTGCAGAGAGCAAGTGTTTTCAAGCAATTATTTTACTGTTTTCATCAACTTTTTGTTTGTTTCTGTTCAAGGTGTCAGAGGTCAAATAGTTCAAATGCATTGAGTTGGACTACAGGTTTGCCAGCAAGGAGTCTGATGCAATTGGAGGGAAGTGGCAATGGATGGGACTAGCCTTGGCAATTTTCTGCAGCGAGTGCCGGCACCGCTGTGGGTGTCCCTCCTTCCCCCCAACATCCCTCCGGCAGGGCAGGGGTCTGGGGGCAGGATGATGGGGCTGGGGAGAGCGGCGCCCGGGGCAATGTAACTGGTGTCAGTCTTTCTCCCCGTCCGTCCGTTCAGAAAGCTCCAATCTCGGTGCCCCAAGGTCTGTAAGGTTTCCCGACCGCGCCGCCGCCGGCCCCACTGCCGCTCTGCGGGACAGCTGCGATCCCCGGCGGACTGAGACTCGGCCCGCCCGGTGTCAGCACGGCGGTGGGGGCGGGGGCGGGGAAGCTGCCCAACGAAAGCGGGAAGCTGTGAGCGGCGGCGGCGTGCACGGTGGCGGACAGCGAGAGGAGGGAGGTGGAGAGCGGGGGCATGCGGCCACTCATCGCCGCCCCGCCGCCGCACGGGGCCCCTCTCAGCGCCGTGTCGCCGTGAGCTGCAGCCGCCGCCGCCGCCGCCGCCAGCGTGGCAGTGAGCAGAGCGGAGCCTCCTGCTCCTGGAGCCGGGACCGCGGTACCTGGGTGCAGCTCGGAGGAGAGGCCGTGGTGCTGCAGCAAGGCGGAGGGCAGCTGGTGGAAAGCGGCGGTCCAGTGCGGCTGGTGTTGATGGACCCTCTGCTGGTGTTGGTGCTGGTGGTGGTGATGGTGAGCGACCGACGAGGTCATGACAGCTGCTTCCCGCTGGGAGGCGTAAGTGTTCAGGTGGGAGACCAGGCGGAGCCGCAGCGGGTCCGAGCTATCGAGACCCTCCACCGAGCTCAGATACCGGGCCACCTCGGCCAGGCACTCGCGGAAACCGATGCTCATGAAGTCCATGGCCAGGGCGTGTGCGTCCAGAAACCCTGCGGAGCGAATAAATAACCAGGAGAACCGGTCAGGTACCAGTGGCCCAAAAGCTAACATTGGAAGTAACATCGCCACGAGTTTAAACAGTACTGAGGGCGGCTCGTCACGCGTGGGTCTTTCAGCGTTAAATCTCACACAGCGGTTTATCAACACTGTAACCGCTCAGTAGTGTCCGTTCGCTTATATTGCTAACGGCTTTTTTTCGGCGTCCAGCAATGAATATTTGTTAGTAAATTATACTGGTGTATTTAAATATCTGTATTTCGCGCGATGACGATGTGGCAAAAGGATGAAATTTGTTAAACAAATTAATTTATTTGCAGCGAATTGTCTCTTGCCAGATGGAGTCAGCTCTGGACCTGACCGATTTCACAGGGTGACAGATTTGTGGCTCCGTTTTGACATTAGGGGGCAGTGTGGAGACGTTGCTGAAAGACCCTGTTTGAGTCTAATGTGTTTGTTTTGTCTCCCCGGGCAGGTCTGACTGCTTTAAGCAAAAAAAAGCCCAAACAATCTCTGCATGCGGCTCCCTGGTTTTCACAAAGCACTCAATCCCGCAGTGTTAGGAAAGCAAACAGAAGCCGAGGTCAAGTGCTGCTTTTGTCCCGCCGGCTCTTTCCCACGAGCTCAATGATTCTATTAGCATTTCCACTGCACTCAGCCGGACCCGCCCACAATTGTCAATGTGCTATTTGCGCAGTCTACCTCTTCAAATCGCTTCTGAAGAGGCACTCAATTAACTCCTTACCTTTACCTCCGGTCGCCCGCAGCATCTTTAAATGGTCCACTGTCATCTGAAGTATTTCCGCTTTCTCTAACTTGGCTGAACCCTTGGGAAAGAAGGAAATTATGGCAATTATTTTGACAGATTCTCTTTCAGATTTAATCTGGTGACGTGAGCATTGCTCTTAGATCAGCATTTCACTCGAGCATCCGTAAAAGTGGTTATGTAGCACACGATCAGCAATTAAATCCATTATGAATTTACAATTTGTTCGTCACTATGATATGGCAGGGGTCACAAATAACACTTCGAAAACTATTTGACTAATCGAGCGCAAGACCGAAGGACAAGACAATCAGTATTAAGTACCTGTTTCTCAAAAGCGGTCGGAACTAGTCGACGAAGCTCCGACAAACTATTGTTAATACGATCTCGACGTCTTTTCTCAATAATCTAAAAGAAAACATAAACCGTACAGTTACAGCATGTTAAATATTTGAACGAACGTGTACAGGGGTAGATAAAGTAACAACTCACCCCTCTTCTCTTCTTCCTGGCCAAAATTTGCGACGTTGTAGACGGGGAGCCAGCTCTTAGAATTGTATTGTTGCCCTGACTGTTGAAAGAAAAAGTCGTCTCGTCAGCCTGGTTCTCGTTCTAGACAAGTGTCAGGGAATAGGATTAAGAGGTGTCACAAAAGTATATACCAAGTTGAAAACGACCCTACACTTACCTTCCGTAGTTATTTTCGCTCCCCACGTCGATAGTTTCATCAATATCACTCTCTGAAGAGCTCTCTTCGCAAGGGCGCTTCATTTCCACGGGAGAAAACTGTCAACGACCTGTATTTGGAAGCGTGGTCTTTGAGTCGAAAGCACAGATCCTGCTCGCTGTTGGCAGCCTGAACCCGGTCTAATGCTCTTTCCCACGGTATAAGCTATATCAATGTTGCAATGTCTGGCTGCTTTGATTGACAGGTTCCACTGTCGGTCCGCCCCTTCCACTTTCCGATTGGTGGACAGGCGAGATGACGTCTCCTCCGCACGTCAAACACGCGGGTCGAGGGAAGCGTGGGAAAGCTCAGCACAGAGCACACTTAAAAGGGAATCGACTGGTAGAGCAACTTGCAAATTTTGTTTTGGGGAGGGCAAACAGTTCTATGCAATGTTAACAGATGTCTTACATTTGCAGTAAAGCTTCTCGACTCCTTCCATACTGATAGACCCTATACTTAAATCTATAAAATGTAAGTTCATGCAATTGTCTAAGATTCACACTGGATTATTCTTTGGAAAGTATTGAAACATAAATTCTTATTATGTCTGTCTTGTTAATTGGTAGAAGTATGGTTCAGTATTTGGACAGGAACCTGCTTGATTTTAGTGATAAATGAGTAGATTTGTGTAGTGCGGATTCTACTTCGCACAGTTGCAAAAACAAGGTGGCAAATCTCTCTAGAGAAAGAGTATTGACTTCTTTTTCCCTTTACAAAATCACAGTTCAATTAAGGCTGCATTCGAAGGAAACATAGTTTTAACACAAGCTCAGGATCGATAACACAAATAGGCATGTACTCCACGAAGTTCAAGTCCCGAAGTCAAATCTCAGAGGCGATTATAAACGCATGTATATGTACCATGTAAACCAAGCTTGGTTGTTAAAAGTGTCTATACACAGTGAAAGACAGAAGCACCCATTGATTTTCTTTTTTTAAAAAAAGTCGCTTTTGTACTTGGTGCATGTCTAAGCTGCGGTATAACCGTGTGAACAGAAACAGGACACTATTCTTCAGCACTTCCCCAGTAATTTGAACTTTCTGAATTACACGTTGCCTGCACAAGAGGTGGTTTGAAAAAAAACATTACAGCACCCAGTATACATATCTCCAGCCAAGGTGTTCTGGGCAAAAGCACAAGAAAGGAGATAAAACAGACGAGTCATTGTTGCTCAGTCTCAAGGCAGCCGAATTATTGTCCGAAATATACCAACCACTTTAGTCATATGTTCATTTAGCTTGTTATTCCTTTCTTATGTAACGTGCGAAGAATAAATACATCCCTGAAAAGAAAAAAGCAACATTTCCAAATGAACATTTTTTGGTATATTTAACTTCAGGTTGTTTTTCAATGATTGAATCGCCCGAAAACATTGAAAAATATGATTAAATGTCATTTAGTCAATTCCAAAGTGTAGCAAAAGTCGTCCCAGAGCGATTAGTTAATGCACATTTGCGCATTGTATATTTTGGTTGGACGTCTTCCGCATCCATATTTCCACCACACCAGTCTATTGGCTGTTATCCTGACCTCAACTCTCAGACTGTCCCGAGCCGTGATTCTGGTGTCTGTATTCAGTCGGTTTACGGGACTTTGGCAAATCTCCGCAAGTTTAACTCTAACAGCTGTGTCTCAAAGTGCAGACTGATCTCAACTTCGGGAACATAAAGCACCAAAGGGATTGTTGCTTCTATGAAATAAATCCACTGGCAACGTTCATTTGTCGAAGAATTAAAGAATATTTTCTGAGTATGGATAGATATTTATGGAATCGTTCAGTCGCGTAACTTTGATTCTAGTATGCATGCGATTAACTACTTCGGAAGTAATCACCCCTTTTGTAAATTTAACTGAACAACGTGAAAACGATATTTCGCAAGCGAACAGAACAAATTAGTAGAATTTTTAAACCAGTAGATCTCAATTAAAGCAACAATGCATGAAAGGGTAACAATTAACTTTTTTGTTCTTTTATTAAATCACAAGTCTATTGTGTATAAGTATTTTACGTTTACAACTTGCAGCAATTATAAACGATTTTAAAGTAAATTAACTATGTTACATTTCCATGTTTGTAACCTTGGGCTCAACTGCTTCAAACGCAGTGAGTGAGACGAGCTTTTAAAGATGTGCCTGTTAAATGCCTGGAGATCCTGTCACTTCATGGATCAATACTTAGTGGAGTCAAGATCAACAGGCATGTCATTGTTTTGACAGTAAACGCGGATCCAACCTGTTGATCTCGTGATGTTTCGATCACGTTTGAACACATTGAATACGAATGGCCGATTCAAACACTGTAATAAGGGGCGATTTCTCAGCCCGAGGGGTATTTGGATATTGAATTCTATGCATCCCGTGTGTTTGTAATGCTGATGCCATTGACGAGGAGGTACTTGGCCCATTTCAGACCTCATTACTCTGATAGTGTTGCTTGACGCAAAGTTTGCACAACATTTACAGACAGCAGGAGGATAGGTACCAAGCCAATTGCTTTCGCAATATTTCTAATTTTTCTCTTATCCTAAACAGCTCCGTGTAGAAATATTTCCCATATATTTTTATTAGGGGTATTTCATCGTGGTTTTGATTTTGAGACCGCCACAACTTTGCATATTTTACCGCGATTCCTATAAACGTTGGTAAAATCTAAACCAATAGTAAATCGGTCGTTATAATCACAGGACGTTAGAAAACAGCTTGCTAATAATAGCGAGCAAACTGACAAATAATTAGCATCAAGACTCTGTTGGAATTTAATACAAATTTTAAGTGAAAATTGAATATAAAATTTGAAATTTTAAAATGAATCATATAAATTACTGCCAGAAATCACCCAAGTATTAAAGGAAATTCTATACACAGTATTTCGAAGAATGCGCGATATTATAATTTGACTTGAACGATATTAATGATTTCCAACCGACGTTTTCTCGCAGTGATAAACAGGGGCGTATAGGTATTCAATATATTGGCAATTGAAATAGTTGGGTTACACATTCAAATAAAAAGGTTCTGACAAACCGTATCCCATTCCTATTAAAAAATACTTTTCCTCAGTATGCCTGCTTACTTTTGAAACTGATTGCTCTTAGCAAGCAATTTAAATACTTGGGGTTGACCATACTCTTCTCGATGCTTTCAATACAAACAACTAGTAGAACTGTCCTAGGGACAGGTTGAATCCCAATCAAAAGCGAATTCGATTGTTAGCTCGAAAGGAAGAATGTGCAGAATTATGGGGGAAAACAGGGGAATGGGACTTAAGTGAATTGCTGATTCGGAGAGCGGGCAGGCCGAATGACCTTTTACAAATGGATACGTCGACATATCAGCAGATGGGAGTTCAGCAGATATGTCAACAATATTTAATAGAAGCGTCGTATTCCCATGGAGTAGTGAAACCATATTAATCAGCATGGACCGTTGCTTTTCCACATTCATATAGCTGCACAGGCGCAATAAAAATTACATGTATAATTTGCGTATATTGTATCTCGTGTATATCGAACTGAGCAAAGCCAGTTATACTGAAAAGGCTGTTGGATATAGTATATGGATTAAAAAAACTGAAATACTTAGTTGAAAACTAAGTAATTACATTGTGCAACACTGAACAATATCTTCACAAATAAATATAACAATTATTTCAACAAGGAAACAATGACAGTTGCATTTTGTCAGGAATATCAACCGAATTCCTCAAAACGAGTGAGAAGACATTTAAATGCATCGATAACGAAGCCTAACCTCGCACTGATCTAGACTATTATAACAGCTAGGTAATATTAACTAAAACTTTGAAATAAGGGAGAAAGTGCCAACGTTTGGCAAATGATTTATTGAGCTGTGCTCTTGGGGGAAATGCACTGCGTGCAGTATCAGTAAAGTATATCCTGACACAAGCTAAAAGCAGAAGAAATATTTAATTCACCAATTCTGAGAATGCGGTCTGAATACCGCAAGGGTCTTGTAAATCACATTATCTCGGATTCTCTATGACCCGGAATGATAGGTGCAGCAGTGCTAAACACTTCGAGTTGTGGCGCTCAAACACTGGCACGAAGAAGATTAATAAAAACATTATATATTTCTTTCAATACAAACCAAATCATTGAGTTAATGCGATGTCAACAAAATATACTCCTATTAACGTAATGGGGTTATCGATAACAAATTTACCATTGTTTAAGAGTAAAGTTACAACACATTGGTTGTGTAGAAACGTATTTGTTTAGTGCTTAGTTAGTCAATGTCGAGATTATTCTGATTAGCCACTTTAGATATGGCCCTTTAAATGACATTCTTTTCGAGAAGTTATAGTCTATATTGCGAATCAGGTGCAAAGTGCTTAGTACCTGCCGTTGCTAGCGGTCGGGGATTAGATTTATTGTAAGGCTTCAGAAGTGGTCACTGGTCGAATAGACACGTGTTCACTGGTCAAAGATTCTACAAAAGTCAACTGTTCCGGGACTAACTGCAACAATGGCGCACCATTACAGAGATCCCAGGGCAGTTCGGGAGTCAATGTACCCTCCACCAGATCTGTCGCTCCCTCGAAAATCTTCGCAGTAATTTGAAAAGAGAGTGACAACGTATTAAACGACTTTTCCCCTGCGTTTATGACAGGAAGTATTATTGTTCACTTGATAGTGTTATATTTTCAGTTTGAACTTTTAGGCCGAAGTCATAGTTACGAATAGAGATAAAACCACGCTTGGGCAGTAGTAAAGTAGGAATGGTAGCAACATGAACAAATTGAAGTCAGGCAGGTCTAGGCGATAGATAAAGATAGTAAAAGATAAAGATTAGTTCAAATGTTAGGGAACCAGAGATGAGAAGATCCGAAAGGTAGAATGCACGTAAAATATTTTAGATTGTCAGGCATTTGCTAACTTTGAACAGGTTGGAACCTTCTCGTAATAAAAATGATGGCGATTTGCAATCTATTTGAAACTTATAGCAAGGAAAACTGTAGTTTGGCTAGTCAATTATTTATTGTATTAGTGGACCCATTATCTATGCAAACAAATGATACATGTTAACAACTGCAACAGTCAAAAACTTAAAATCCTTCAGCATTTTTATAAAGCGTTTTTGCAAATTGCTACATAGATGAAATACTGGACTGTAATGGTGCTTATTATTGAGAAATAGGAGTGGACTTTACACTTCGCTGTAACTGAGAATTAAGTATTTATATTGAACGATCACTGTTTGATCACTTTTGTTCTGTTGCTGGAGTTCTGATGGAGAGTTTTGCAGCAGTGGGATCTGTGCCAAACTCTATGCGCTTTCCCACAGCTCGCCCTGACTGCAATGTAACTCTATCGCCGTGTGAGCGCCGTGCAGAGCGTGCGCGTCACTCCGCGGGACCCGCCCAGCGAGGCTTTGGGTAGATCACATTGCGCCGCACATGCATCTCGGAGCCTTCAAAGGGCCGCTCCACAATATACACGCACACAGCAACCCATCCAACTGCTGCTGTACTGTGTACACGCACACAGCAACCTAACCGACTGCTGCACTCCCTTCGCCGCGCACGCAGCAACAGATCAGACGACTGTTGTGCAATAGAAAGGCACCCAGCAACGTATTATGCTACTATTGTAAAATGCAAGTTCACACACAGCATAATGTTAAACTGCTTTACTACAATGAATGCCAGTTTTCGACTGCATTATCATACACCTAGCTCTAATGCTGATATGTAACACACAACTTGCACGCTGTGAGTACCGGGATATTTTTCTTGGGATTGGGGTCAGGTGCAAATTTGCACAGAAAAAAAAACTGTTTAGTGCTTTATTCGTTTCATGTTTCACACCTGTGTTGGCCTTTTTAGGTACTTTCAAGTATGTATACTACGTTAAAAGACATTAGATAAGCCATATTACAAAAAAAAGTTTGAACTAGATGCGAAGTGACAATCATACGCCGCACTACAGTTAAAAATAAATTCTTTTTCGTAATCTCAAGAAGTCTCAAATAGTATTTTTTAAAGTAATGTTGATTGAGGGCTAAATGTCAGCTGAGATACCAGGATAACTCAACTGCTCTTCATGGATCAGTGCTAGTCAGATATCGTACATCCGCTTCATAACACCTCCGTCTAAAGTCTCTCTTCAGACAAGCAGTACTCACTGCGAATCGCACGAATGATTATATGCTCACGTCTCTGAAGAAGGGAAAGGACTTAACACAAAGCTTTCAAAATACGAGGTAATAGTACAGCAGTAAGCCAAGCCTGACACGAAGACTCCTTACAAATGGCTTCTGCCAAATTAACCTGATTATTTCTTCAGTCAGAAAGAAGTGTTTATGTTAAACTGCAGCACAAACAGACATAGGCACCCATTTAGAAAGACAAGTCAAAGACTGATGTCAAGAGGCAAGCAAAACTGGAAATATTTTTGAGCAGGGTATAGGAGGCAAAAATTGTTTACGTCATTCTAGAGCGAGGTAGATGTCCTGATGTGGGGATAACTGGTTTCGATGAAATGTTATATGAAATGAATCAATAAGTAGTTATTGATATTTAGCAGCAAATTTAAGTTTGCACTCAACAATGAATAAAGAATAAATAAAAAATATTTACAATATGTGTGCCTGGGCATTAGAATGTAGTGTAAAGTTGTAGATGTGCTGCTGGATCTAGGACTGCTGTCTCATCAGAGACAGACAACTGGCGGTGGTTTAACCTGAAGGTCAGCATCCCTCAGTTGAGGGGAGAGGTTGAGAAGGAGAGTCCTTCTTGATAGCATCAGCTAGTACAACAATTGAATCCATACTATTAGGCTCACTCTGCACTGCAAACCAGTTGGCAGCAAACTGGTCCCTGACATGATGGACATATCAGCTTAATCTATGTTATCTCCCAGATTGCAATTCTGGAGCGCATACTCCTCCCTCCGAAAAAACCTCAGTAGATCTCTGAACCACTGCAACTCCTCTCCACCTATCTTCTCCTCTATCCATCTTTTAACCACCTCCTCCTCTCTCCCTATTTATTTCAGATGCACTTCCCCTCCCTTATTTCTGAGGAAGGGTCTAGGCCCAAAACATCAGTATTGCTGCTCCTCTGATGCTGCTTGGCCTGCTGTGTTCATCCAGCTCTACACCTTGTTATCTCAGGTTCTCCGGCATCTGCAGTTCCTACTATCTCTGAAACAATTTTAACCCCACTGTGAAGCCTCTTCTAAGGATGCCTACCCTGAAGTAGTTACCGTCCTCCTTCCGGACAAACCTCAGTGGATCTCTCTCCCACTGCAGCTCCTCTCCACCTAGTTTCTCCTCTATCCATCTTCTATGTCTCTACACCTTGTTATCTCTATTTACTGAACCACTTTGGATTTCATCAATGAAAGGTGACACCAAACTTAGGAAAATATTAATTGCATTCATTGGTTAAGTTAGACTTGGAATATTACATCCATTTTAAGCAAATCATTTGATCCTGGTGCAGTCAAAATGCATTTATTAGGAATTGGGTCTGCAGACTGTCTGATTTGGCAAATAACTTTGCTATGAGCAAAGAATGCAAAGAATACTGCAGCACAGGAACAGGCCCTTCAGCCCACCAAGACTACACCTATACATAATGACATTATAAACTAAAAATCTTTCGCCTCTAGCTGGTCCATGATGTGAGCAATAGGTTTGAAGGATTTAATAGCTTAATTCTGTAATTGGCTTCATACCTTTGTAAAGTGGTTTGTGTATTCTTGGCATTGGCTGCCAGTTTGCTTGGAGCAAAAAGCATATTTTAGAGTGACAGGTTTTCCCATGCATGCCCAAGTAGGTACATCTGGTTCTGTAAATGTGCATTCTGTGGTAGCGACCAGTGTGGATGTAACACCTGATTTGCTGTCACACCTACAACTGATGTCTGTCTTTAATCGTGTTTTATCACCTCCATTTGGCTGTACTTTAGGAACCTCCAAAGAAATTCCATTCTCACCACTTTATTGTACTACCAATTGCAGAGAAACTTAAAAAATATCAATCGACAAATTCTCTTGCTCATTGAAAAATTGACACCTTACAGAAAAAATAGCACAGGGAGTAAAATATATGTGCTCCCTTGAAAAATAGTTGTTGTCACTTCTTTTCAAAATAATTTGCAGTATTAAAAATCAAAACTGCGTTGGCTATATCAACAATAAGTTAGGCATACACAGTTTACACAACAGAATTTCTGATACTCATTCCTTACTGGGAATGCTTTCTGCCTCTTGTGTCTTAGGGTCTAATGGAATATAACTTTGGAAAAATGGCAACAAGTCTGACTAGTTGCTAAATATCTAAAATGCTTTAAATATATTTTTTCTGGAGTTACGAGAACACCACTTCAATGAAATGTGGTAGAAACCTCTTCAGAGATTGTTGTGTTGATTTACTGCTTAGCTACCGCAGCTGGTATTGCCTGCCAGAAGTGATATTCAGTATAAAATACATCCACCCAATTATGGAAATTGATGGACAGACGCAGCAAAGCAGGTAATATCTATGGAATCAAAAGCCAAGTTAATTATTTAGATGTGGACTCTTAATTTATATGTTGTTGCTTGAACACCATCATCCAAAGACATGGGACTAAATTTTAATGGGTGATGTGGTTAAACCCTTCCCACCATTCCCAGGCTGGCTAAAATGTCAGGATGAGTCTGCTCAAGATCCCACTGTCTGCCTCACACCTATTTGAAACGAGTAGCATATTAATTGCTTTAAAGCGAGATGTCCGCCCTGTCTTCAGAGGGAGCCCATCTTAGTGAACTACTGGTTGAATGGATGTACAGTAGCTCTGGGGGTATTTGGTCACTACAGGCACCACTGCTCGCTCCACCATGCTGAAGATCCCATGAAGTTGGGGTCAAAGGTCTTGGAAAATGGAGTCAGGGATTGATGGACTGGAATCATGTTGCTGCATGGATGATTAACAAGAGAGGAATGACTTTGGAGGAAACTTCAAGAGAGATGGGAATCAGTGGTGGGTGTAGAGTCCATGACTAAGGAGAAGGTACTGGGGAAGCTGAAGGGCCTGAAGGTGGACAATTCACCTGGATCAGATGGACTATACCCCAGGAGGAGATAGCTGAGGAGATATAGAGGCATTGGTGGTGAACTTTCAGGAATCACTGGAGTCAGGGAGAGTGCCAAAGGACTGGAAATGGCTAATGTACCACACCTGTTTAAGAAGGGAGGGAAAATACAGTAAACCAACAGTTGGTTAGCCTGATCTTGGTTGTTGGTAAGATTGGTAAGTCCATTATTAAGGGTGAGATTGCAAAGTATTTGGACATAGTAAAATAGGGTTGATTCATGAGATAACAAGGTGTAGAGCTGGATGAACTCAGCTTTTTTTTAAGAGGAGGTCACACCTGGAAAATCTGTTAGAATTCTTTGAGGAGGTAATGAACAAGTTTGACAAAGGAGAGGCAGTGGATAAGATATATTTGGTTTCTAGAAGGCCTTTGACAAGCTGCCACACTGGAGGCTGTGAAATTATAGCCCACGGTATTTGAGAAAGATGCTGGCATGTTAGAAGATTGGCTGACTGGCAAAGGCAGAGAGCCGGCATAAACAATAGCAGATAGTGACTAGTGGAGCTCTGCAGGAGTTAGTGTTGGGACCACAACTTTTTACATTATACATTAATAATCTGGATGAAGGGACTGAGGGTATTGTTGCTATGTATGCAGATGACAAAAAGATGAAACGACAGTAGCGTTGAGGAAGGAGAGAGGCTGCAGAAGGACTTGGGCAGGCTAGGAGAATAGGCAAAGAATTGGCAGATTGAATACAATGTGGGAAAGTGTGAGGTTATGTATTTTGGTAAGAAGAATAGAGGCATTGGCTGTTTTCTAAGTGAGGAAAGTCTTCGGAAATCTGAAAGACGAAAGGACTAAGGAGTCCCAGTTCAGGGTTCTCTTAAGGTTAACCTGCAAGTTCTGTTGGTGATTAGGAAGACAAATGCAATTTGAGCATTCATTTCAAGAGATCTCGAATACCTGAGCAGAGAGGTATTGCTGATGCTGCAAAGGTTCTGGTTAGATTGCATTTGGAAACTTGTGAACAGTTTTGGGTCCCATATTTAAGGAACAATTTGCTGGCATCAGAGGGAATGTAGAGGAGGTTTACAAGAATAATTCTAGAGATGAATGGCTTGTTATATGAGGAGTAGTTGAGGACTCTGTGTCTGTGCTTGAAGAAGTTTAGGGTGAGAGGAAACTTATACACTACTGAGATACCTGGTTACTGTGAATGTAGAGAAGATGTTTTCACTGGTAGAAGAGACTAGGGCTCAAAAACACAGGTCAGAGTGAATGGTGACTCTTTAGAAATGAGGTGAGGAGGAATTTCTTCAGCTGGAGCTTGGTTAAACTGTGGAACTCATTCCTGTAGAAGGGCCTGGAGGTCAAGTCATTGAGTGTAGTCATTGATAGTGATCGATACGTTCTTGATTAGCAAGGAAATCAAGAATTGTGGGAAAAAGGCAAGAGAATGGGATTGAATGGTGGAGCAGACTGGTTGGGTTGAACGATCTAATTCTGCTCCTATACTGTGTGGTATTATGGTCTTATGGAAAATAATAGTGGGTGAAGATTCATATTGTGAGGGTCACAGCTGAGAGAAAAAAATCTTAGTCATTCCTGTGCTGCAGGTAAAATCAAAGGAACTTTCCATTTGCTGCAGGAAACCAAAAAGCATGCAAAAGTACATTCAAAGGGAAATAGAACAAAGGACTTTTAGACAATCTGCAAACTCAAGCATCTTAAAATCAATAGCTCACCTACAAATATCAGTGCTATGAGTATCACACAGTGTACCATCTACAAAATGCCATTGTCCACTCTTCACAGAGTTCAGAGAGTGATCTGTACACTCTTTCAATGTTTAATTTTTTTGCAGTCACCTCTTATTTATAATCAGTGTGCATGCGTGTTGCGTAATTATTTCTTCTCCCACTTAGTAACTAATAAACTTACTCTTTTGGTAACTCAAGAAAACCTCGTTCAATTGACTTCTTATAAAATATTTGGTCTAGGAGAAAAGTATCCACAAGGCACAGGTCCTTTTTAAGTCAGCATCAGCAACCAGCTGAGGATGTGGTGAGTAATAAGGGGTCCTGACTTATCCCTTTTCACCCAGAAGTTTGACAATTTGGGATAGCCCTTCTGGAACTGTAATAAATTCTGGAATGTCACCTGGGAACTGATTGTAACAATTGGGTGTTTGTGTTCTTGACTGGAACCTCCAAGACAAAACAAAAGAATTGTAGTGAGCAAATTGTTTCTTTGAAACTGTTTCCTTTGAACCTGTCTCTATTTTGTACAACCATTCCCACTCACTCTATTATCTTCTGTGACAGTTTTGATTTCTAATTTAAATCAAACTCTAATCTTCCTTTGACTTTCCTTTCTGTTCTACTTGCTTTTCCTCAGCTTTGTCTGCAATACAAAATCCATCTTTTTTTCTACTCCATTTTTCAGTTCCAGAGAAAAATCATATGGAGTCGAAATGTTAACTGTGTTTTACTCTCTCCACAAATACTGTCGGTATGGCTGAGGCTCTCCAGCATTTTCTGTTTTTATTGTTAAAGAAATAGGCTTTCCTAGCCATCAAAGCAAATCAAAGCAAATTTACTTTTAATTTGCAATGTGCTGCGTGAGTCCATCATATCTGAAACTGGCACCACCAGTACAGATCTTAATACAATATAAACAACTCTTAACAGCAGGAAACAGAGGAACAGCAAGCCAGTGGAAAATTGCAAAAATTATGCAGTGTGTTGAACTTGGCAGGAAAAAAGTCATATGGTAACCAATCCTTGTTCAATAATAGAATATGCACAATTTGACCTTAATTTCGTTCATCAACCACTTACCACTCCCACTGCTGTCAATACCCATAACTTTAAGGCTCACTTATAATCTCTTGAGAGAATAATTACATAATCCTTTCAAGTCATTAATTGAGACTCTGAAGTAATGGTCTATCTTAAGGTGTCATGATGCCATGCTAGATGCACCATCCTTTGGACCATCCTCTCCCACCCCACCTTGGTCAGCAACACAGCAATCATTGTGTACTATGTCTTTGATTGCACTCTATTTACTCTGTATCTTTTAGTTGCTCCTGCTGCAAGTCTCTTCCTCAAGTCCAAAATTCTTTGGGGTAAAAAGTTGTCATAAAATTGGCTGTCTTGACAAAAATTGTGAATTATAAAATCATGCTCTCTTTTTTGTGCTTCAGGTATTTTAAAGTGCACTCTTACTGTCACTGTCATAGAAATACAGATACAGTTTGTGTAGCAAAGCTCAAAGTGGTTTTAAAATTTTGTCATTTTGTTTCTGGTGTGTCTCTCAAGTGACTTCATCAGGAAGCAATCTTGCATTGGTTTGACTTCATATAATGCACAAAAAACTTTATTATGATATTTTCTAGCAGTCACATTTCAAATTCTTGATTAGAAACCGATTGTTGAAAGGAAACTTTTTTATGGGTCCACTTAAATCTGATCAGCTATGCTTCAGGTGACATGTTCATGCAGATACCTGTGTCGATAACAACATGCACAAACAGTACTTGCTTCTTACGGATAGGTTGTTATAGCAATGTACAATCTAAATATTGAAGCTAGAAGCTTCTACATAAACTTAATTAAATTTCAACCTTCTCACAGTTTGTTCGATCACACATATACATTAAATAAAAATCATGTATGCAGTCATTGCAACTGACACTTGATAGTTAAACATTCATAAGTTGGATGGGAATATGTCTTTCTAAATATCAAATATAGGGTGCAAAACATCTAATTTCCTAACTGCCATCATTTCCCTTCACTTTAATTCCATTAGTTAAAGATCATTTTAAGTCTCATCTTCACATTATGGCTTCACAGGACTGATTTTACAGATCTGTAGACCCAATGGGAAATATTTCCCACTGAGGTGGCATTTTTCTAACTCAGGGTGCATTTTCTATTTTTAACCCTTTAATGTTGTTAATAGTTTATTAAATGAATAAAATACAACTAAATAAGTCAAACAGTTATAACCCAAGTTAATTATCAAGCTATCGACTGTGAAAACAGTACCTAACATTTATGCATCATCTTGGAAATCTACACAAGTGTTTTGTAAAATTCTACAAAGTTATGGCAACACCCAGCCCTCTCATCAGCACAAGTGCCTTGCTTTGAAGCAGGTGAAGTACATAAACAGTAACTAACAATTCAATTAACCAATATTAAGCATTCATGGGTGCTTATACTGATATTTTTATAACAGCATAGTTATTATATTTCTTATATATGCTGTATTGGTAAGTAATGTAGATTAATTAGTGTGGATTCTGTTTACCTGAATAACTCATACAGATTTATTTAACTATGTGAGGCTGGATGAACACAGCAGGCCAAGCAGCATCTCAGGAGCACAAAAGCTGACGTTTCGGGCCTAGACCCTTCATCAGGGTCTAGGCCCGAAACGTCAGCTTTTGTGCTCCTGAGATGCTGCTTGGCCTGCTGTGTTCATCCAGCCTCACATTTTATTATCTTGGAATTCTCCAGCATCTGCAGTTCCCATTATCTCAGATTTATTTAACTGTTCAGATTACAGATTTCAAATTTAATTATGCATCCACCCTCCTTCAACCATTCTTCTGCTGGGCTTGCATTTGACAGTTGGCCATGTGATTTTATTTTAGTCCTTTGTTCATTGGCATATCCAGGTCTGAAAGCAAAAGTAGGCACCTGTCCTTTTTTCAAAGTAAAATTAAACACACTGAGAGGGAAAACATATATACATTAGGGAATTTGCAAAACTACTTATACAGAAACACGAATTGAAAAATTGAAGAGGTATAAAGTCTAAGCGTTTGTATAATGCATTAATTATTGACAATCTAGACATGCAATACTATAACTTTCCAGAGATTTAGACTTCACACTTGGTTGTTCCCAACTTGCAGGTGTGTTGAAACATACAAGTTGTAAGCTTGTTGATTGCTGTCTTGATTGTCTTCCAAATCTTCTTTATTTAAAATCGATTTTAAGTGTGAGATTTAAGTACAATTTACACTATTAAAATATTGTGCAATTCCCTGATTTAGCTTCTGCTTCTCCTTAATGTCGCTCTATTGAATGTTGTAAATTGCCACTTTGGACAACTATTCCCTGTGTAGACATATAACTCTGACCTCCTGTCCTACGTGCACACTAAGCAGTACTGCAGTTGCTTAACTGTGGTTGAAGCTTCAAACTGTTCGATCTCATTACATTATGTGTCATATTCACAAGGTGGAAAAACTGTTTACTTTTCCTCAGAATTTTCACCCTAATATGTTTTGTTGCTAAGTTCATGGATGTGCTTGAGTTTCTGTCTCTGTCACACTCCCTGTGGTTGTTGCCGATGTGTTGCACACGCTTTCTTGTTCAGTTGCATACTAAAGTGACCTCTTGTCATATCTTTGGAACTGGATTCCTTGCAAACACGATCCCACTATTCTTTGCACCACATGACTTGCAAGATATCAGAAAGCAAGACGGATTTGCAGTGGGTACAACAACTATACTTCCTACACAGCTTTCTACATCCTGCCTACTGCAACAATACTGGCAGCTGAACTTTGTGCTTGCAGATGTTGATTTCTGGATCTATACATGCATATTTTCTGCCATCTTTAAGCTAAACTTTAATTCCATGACCTTTCTTTTTCCAAGAGGTCTTTACAGAAGGGTTTGATAGGTCTTGAAGCTATAACCAGCTCCATTATCCACTCAGACAGTTTTACCTTTGCCCCTGTCACAGCATCTACTAACAAACTAATCAACTGATTCTTATGGCTGTTGCCTGTAAAACGTCAGCTCGAGAAGGTGAATTTGGAGATTTATTTAAGACAAGGCTGATTCTCTAGATTTTCCTATAGCCTAGCAGAATCCCTACTCTTATCAAAACAGCCCCATGTGTTGATTCTGTGCAGCCCTTTCTTTCCAACCGCTAACTTTATTTTCATTGCTTGCTTATCTGGTTCTCTGACAGCTAAATGTAAAAACAAACTTCATGTCTTGATTAAGGAGCCTACAATCAGATAGGACATATGTAACCTCCAATTCATGCTTGGAAATTTGGCAGTCATCTTTCTGATGTTCCCTGTCCTTACAAGAAATCTAGAGTGTATAGTAGTCTTGCTGCTATAAAGTTACTCTGTGTGAAAATTCAGCATGCAGCAGGTATGTTTCCTTTGCCTTTAAAAATTCTGCCATGTGCTGTTTTCAATCGTGTCTTGCCCCTTTTTGTTTAGCTTTTGTTTTAAGTACAGGAATCATACCCAAGTTTGTTTTGAAGGCCCTTCAGCTTTCAGAGCTCAATTAGAGCCGTCACAGCCTGATGAGGATCACAAATCAAGTACTCGTTGGAGTTGTGGTGATTTTGTTTTATGTGTTCCCAATGCAAATGTACATGTAACTTAGGCGCTTCTTCTGCTGAGACCCTTTCCTGTGGTTTTTGAGCTTGCATTACTGCTTGCTTTTAAAAGGGAAATCTCGAGCACTGATCACCAGGTTGTATTTCTCGTGTAAATAACGCAGAATAAGTAGCATGGATTCAGTTTACTTGAAAATCTCATACAGGTCATGCTACAACTTATAAGTTACAAATGACTATGTATGTGCACATGGCAGTTGGCCATGTGGTTTAAGCCTGATACTTAGCTAATTAGTATACCCAGCCCATAAAGCAATAATACATCAGCTATATTCATTCTGCAACTGCAATAAATATGCTTTTTATATCCAAATAGATAATAAAGTGTGAAATTATCTTTTCTGTTGTAGTTCCACCATAATTTTGCGAAAATATAACGCTTTGCTGCACTGTCAACCACATAAATCTGCAAATTGTTGTCACCATGTGCTAAAGCCAAATTTTTGACATTGGCATCATACGAATGCTGTCAGCAAATTTCAGGTGAAGCAGCCCATCAGTTGAGTTTGGTGGAAAATTGCTGAGCTGGTCGTCAGCGGAGCTTTTAGTTCTGAAGAACTGTCCGTGCATAATCTGACAGCAGAGTGTATTTTTGTGACCCTATGAGAAACAATCAGTTTCTTCTGGTCCTCCAAAAAAATTAAAGTTGAAAATACCTTGTAAAACCTTCTGAAGAAAAAAATGAGTTTAAATCTCCCACCTGCCCAGTTCATGTTTCTTTTTTGTTCGTTCATGAAATGTGCTCATCACTAGTAAGGCCGGCATTTATTGCAATCCCTAATTGTCCTAGTGAAAATGGAACTGAGCTGCCATCTAGAGCTGCTGCAGTCCTTGGGGTTTAGGGGCAAACAAATTTCTGTAAGGAAGGAAGCTCCAGGATTTTAACTAGCATCAGTAAAGAAATGATCATGTATTTCTAAATCAGGATGGTGTGTGGCTTAGAGGGGAGCTTGCAAGGGATGGTATTCCCAACCATCCCAGCAAAACTGATCGACAAAGACAACTATATGGCACTCGATCCCAGCTTTTCCGCAGCAATATGAAATGGAACTAAGAAGATTGATGAAGGCAGAATGGTAGACATTATTTACTTGGGCTTTAGTAAAGCCTTTGACAAGGTTCCATATTGTAGATTAATTAGCAAGCTTAGATCAGATGGGATTCAGGGTGAATTTGCTATCTGGACACAAAATTGGCTTAATGTGAGGAGACAGAGGGTGTTGGTGGAATTTGTTTTTTGAACTGGAGGCCTGTGACCAACGGTATACCACAGAAATCAGTGCTGGGTCCACTTTTGTTTGTCATGTAGGCTTGATTTGATGAGAACATAGATGTGACTTTGATGAGAATATAGAAGGAATGGTTAGTAAGGTTTTGGATGACACCAAGAGTGGTGGTATGGTGGGCAATGAAGAAGGTTATCGAAGATTATAAAGAGATCTTGA
Organism: Stegostoma tigrinum; assembly: GCF_030684315.1. Lineage (NCBI taxonomy): Eukaryota > Metazoa > Chordata > Chondrichthyes > Orectolobiformes > Stegostomatidae > Stegostoma > Stegostoma tigrinum. Next base: position 67,035,944 of record NC_081357.1, on the reverse strand, counting down.
TCAATTAGGTCGATGGACTGAAGAGTAGCAGATGGAGTTTAAGTTGAGTAAATGCAATGTGTTGCATTGTGTTAAAACAAAGGCAGGACTCAAACAAATAAAAGTAGGGCCTTGGGTAGTGTTGTTGAACAAAGAGACCTAAGGATTCAGGTTCATAATTCTTTTGAGGTTTGCATCACATGTTGAGAGGATAGTTAAAAATCCATTTAGCTGTTTGCCTTCATTGATCAGACCTTTTCGTACATGAGTTGGGATGTTATTGTTGAAGTTGTACAGGGCATTGGTGAGGCCTCTACTGGGGTGCTCTGCAGTTCTGGCTGCCTGTTATAGGGAGGAAATTATTAACCTACAGACGATTCAGAAAAGATTTACCAGGACTTTGCTGGGAATGGATGGTTTGAGTTATAAGGAGAGGCTGAATAGAACGGGACTTTGTTCACTGGAGCATGGGAGGTTGTGGGATGACCTTATAGAGGTTTATAAAATCATGAGGGATACAGATAAAGTGACTAACTGGCATCTTTTCCTTAGGATGGGGTATTTCAAGACTAGGGGACAATTTTAAAGGCAAGACGAAAAAGATTTAAAAAAACACGGGTGGAAATTTTACTTTAAAACACAGAGTGGTTCATGTGTGGAAAGAGCTTCTCGAAGATGTGATGGTTGCGAGTACAGTTATCATGTTTAAAAGGCATTGAGGTAAGTACATGAATAAGAAATCTTTGGAGGGATATGGGCCAAGTGCAGGCAGGTAGGACTAGTTTAGTTTGAGATTATGGTCAGTGTGGACTGTTTGGACCAAAAGGTTGATTCCGGGGCTGTATGACTCTGACTCTATGACCTAGTGTTTTTTGATGGATTCTAGCAATCCTTAAAAGCTGAGTTGGCTGCCCAATACTGATGCAATTGAGTAAAGCATTGGCAATACACTCTCTGCCCATTTGTATCTCAAACTTGAAATTTATAGGGCAATTTTATATGTAACTGCTAGCAAATTGTGGTCCTTTTCAGGACCTCTCTAGATGTCTGAGCTAGATTGTTATTATTATCATGGCAGTAAATGTTCTGACATCATTCTTAATTTTGCTAAGTAATTTAAATTGGCTGCATCAAGTTGTTTCTTTTGGTACAGTAAATTTTACCAACCATACAACAGATACCCCATGCCGCATCCATTTCACAGTGATAATGGTTTTTGTTTAGTCTCAATGTTTTGAAAGAAGAAATGAAATGAGCACAATAAAGTTTGAACCTTCCACAATCCCAGACAAAAAAAATGTTAAAAAGTTAAAAAGATCTGGTGCATTTTTGAAATGAACTCTGTCACCAGTAAGGAATTGTATCGGAATTCTGCCAAGTTGTGTGCAGATTGCTGACCAGAGGAATCAGTTTAATTCCAGAATGAAATTTAACACTTGTTAGAATTCTGAAGACATGTTGACAATTAGATAAATGCTCTGTCCGGTGCAGCACTAATATATATAAATGAAAAGGCTTTAAGTTAACTCTTTACTATACGTAAAAGATAAGACTGAAGCAGTTCTAACATTTTCAGCCAATAGATAAATGGATGATCTGAAAAACCCAAAGAACTGAGGATACTGGAAATCTGAAACAAAAGCTGAAACTGCTGGAAAAACTCAGCAGGTCTGGCAGCATCTGTGGAGAGAAACTAGGGTTAATGTTTTGTGTCCAGTGACCCTTCTTCAGAGCAGGATGGATGATCAATATTGCCTGCTCCTGAGGTCCTGCCATGTCAGTTACTTATATATTCCACAATGGCTGAATCTATTAGATATAGTAAAACAGAATGATAGCTGTAATAGAAAAAACTTGTGCTCAGAACTAGCTTTCCCTCTACAAAGCTACAACAGTACAGCTACAACACTGGCATTGATTCCACAATAACCCAGATATATCTGTTTATTGAAATTCAGCCGAGATTTGCCACTGTCCCAGTAGACCATAACCCAGCATTAGAGAGGGAGAAATGACTGATAATGGTTTAAACCTGAAGGTGACCATACCTCAGGCAAGATTAGAGGTTGAGAACGTGAGTCCTTCATGGTAATCTCAGCTTGTATAGGAATTGAACCCATACTGTTGGTATTGCTTAAATTTGCAAAGCAGCCAACTGAGCTAAGTAACCACCTGCAGTTTGGATTGTCAGTCAGATAATCAAAGGATGTGCTAAATATGCAAAGGAAGCAAGGGTGGTGTGAGGGGAAAGAAAATTTACACAGTGTCTAGTTAGGCTATGGAATTCATGAGGGCATTTGGATGACAATTTGGATAGAAAAGAGTTGTGAGGGGAAAAGGCTGAAAATTGGCACTAGTTAAGAGAACTGGTGCAGGCACTATGGACCAAATGGTGTCCTTCTGTGCCATTAATTGTTGTAGCCTTGAAGAAAATGAAGAAACTATGATGGTATGTAATGCTTAACTTTTTAAACTTTGTTTCTGTCTTTCACTATTTTGTACCCAAGGTGGTGCCGTGTGTGGCAACATTGTACACCTTTCACTGTACTCATGTACTTCTGTACAAGAGTATGTGTGAAAATACCATCTAACTCTAAAACCTAAACCTAAATGCAGGACATACATCCTATTTTAGGAAAAGTAGCCTAGTTTGCAATAATTTACTTGGAGATAGCAAGAACAGGAGTCAGAGACAATACAGTGAGGAATCGGAGGAATACAGCAAGCCATAGCATCAGAGGAGCAGGAAATTTGATGTTTCTGGCCGGGACCCTATTTATTTCGCAGCTTCCAGAAATGGAGACCCATTTCTGAAGAAGGGTCCCAGGCGACATTAGCTTTCCTGCTCCTCTGATGCTGCCTGGCCCTACTGTGTTGTGTCTGTAGTTTGAAATAAATTCATTTGATTGTTAATGTCCTTTCTCCTTGGTGTAAACAGTTACCAAATGCTATTATAATGCTTTATAATCTTTTCTAGATAATTATACTTTCTGACCCCTCTGAGTGAATCTTCAACAACAAAAATAGAAATTGTTGGAAAATGTCAGCAGGTTTGGCAGCACCTGTGGAGAAAATCAGAGTTAACTTTCATGTTGAATGACCCTTCCTTAGAACTGATGGTAGCTAGGAAAATGTTAGTGTATATGCGGAAGATAAGGCGAGGGGTGGGATGGGGAATTGAGGATTAAATGATGGGTGGGGATTAGGCCCAAAAGAGAAAGAAGAACAAAAACGATATACATATTACCTCCCTATACACCTGCATTCCCCATGTAACTGGTCTTAAGGACCTCCGCTTCCTCCTGTCCTGCAGGCCCGACCAGTTCCCCTCCACCGACAACTCCATCCGCCTAGCTGAACTTGTCCTCACCCTCGCAAACTTCTCTTTTGATTCCTCCCACTTCCTACAGACAAAGGGGGTGGCCATGGTTACCCGCATGGGCCCAAGCTATGCCTGCCTCTTTGTAGGTTACGTGGAACAATCCCTCTTCTGTACCTACACTGGCCCTAAACCCCACCTTTTCCTCCGTTACTTTGATGACTGTATTGGTGCTGCCTCATGCTCCCACGAGGAGCTCGAACAGTTCATCCAGTTCACCAACACCTTTCCACCCCAACCACAAGTTCACCTGGACCATCTCCAATAAATCTCTCACCTTCCTGGACTTCTCTGTCTCCATCTCAGGCAACCACTGATGAAGGATCTAGGCCCGAAATGTCAGCTTTTGTGTTCCCAAAATGCTGCATGGCCTGCTGTGTTCATCGAGCTCCACATTTTGTTATCTAGAACAAAAACAAAGTTGCTGGAAAAGCTTAGCAGGTCTGACAGCATCTGTGAAGAAAAAAAATCAAGAGTTCACGTTTCAGGTTAATGTTAGAAAAGGTCACCGGACCCGAAATGTTAACTCTGATTTCTTCTTCACAGACGCTGCCAGACCTGCTGAGCTTTTCCAACAACTTTTTTCCTGATTTACAGCATCCGTAGTTCTTTCAGTTTTTATTTTAGAGAAAGAAGAACAGTTAGAGCAACAATAGAGTTGATAACAATCTGGCTCGGAGGATGAATAGCTATTAATGGAGAAGGTTAGTGGCTGACAATGGGTCATGTGTACAGGCAGAATGTGTGATAACAAGGCCCAGGTGTGTTAGGGTTGGGCTGAGAGGATACAGGAGAGCTCAAATCCTAAAGTTATTGAGTTGGAAGGCTGTAGGGTCCCCAAATGGAAAGTAAGGTGCTGTTCTTCCAATGATAACAAGGTTTAGAGCTAGATGAACACACCAGGCCAAGCAGCATCAGAGGGTTTTGCAGTGGGGTTAAAATTGTTTCAGAGATAGTAAGAACTGCAGATGCTGGACAATCTGAGACAGCAAGGTATGGAGCTGGATGAACACAGCAGGCCAAGCAACATTAGAGATCTGATCTCCGATCTCATCTCTGACGCTGCTTGGCCTGCCGTGTTCATCCAGCTGTACACTTTGTTATCTCAGATTCTCCAGCATCTGCAGTTCCTACTATCTATTCCAGCATGAGTTTTGGTTAGACAGAAAATTGCAGCAAGCCTTAGGCAGAGATGTAGGCCAAGTAACACAGTGGTGCATTGAAGTGGCCAGCAACTGGAAGTTCAGGGTCTTTTTTGCAGTGAATCTTCCCCTGTTAAACTGTTTAAGTTTTAAAATTAATTTTCTGTCCATCAGGGTTAAAAAAATGGACATTTGTATACAGTTCTCAATTGGTCAATGGCAACATCATTCTAAATGTGTGAGTTTTAGTTTTTGAAATGTACTTATTACCATCCCACCAAATAATCAACCTAGCACTGTAAGAACAGGTTTGTAGTAAAGAGGAGGTGCTATCATTTAGCACACTTAGCTGAATAGTATCATGTGTGAGTCGTAAAATGATTTATTTTATTTACCAAACGTTAAGGTGGCAGAGAGGAATGTATTTGTTGGTGCAGCTTCATGGTCGAAATCATAACCATATCTGGGCCTTACTGCCAAATTCAAGCCTAACTAAACAAACCCTTGCTCCCTGGATTCTCTGTTGGTTAGTTTTAGGCCTATCAGAAGCACATTTTTAGGTCTCCTTATTTTTATTCACTTGAAGAATTTCAGTTCTTTAAAAAGTCCTGATCCCACATCTGTGACTGACCGCTGGGCTTTCATGTGCGAAACATTGTGCACTTTAATTCGATCAAAATATTGACATGCACTTTTGAAAATCAAAACAAAATAGGAGGGTACGTCTATTTTGCCCACCGAGTGCCGGAGAAATCCACGCTACAGTGAATGGTTAATGTCAAAACATAGAAAGGTGTCATTGTGCAATACTTCAAAAAGGTGATCCTCTGCAATTTTTTTAATGTTAGAAAACATCAAGGGTTTTCAAACAAAATGGAGAGATTGTTTACTGCGTATTCATCTTGGAAACATTCTTTTCATGCCCACTCATTAAAATAAAGGAGAAATAAAGGTCGACTCACGTCTTCGGCTGAGTGAGTAAAGGCTGTGCCCCTTATACGCCACTCAATCAGCAGTTCCCAAGGCTGGTTGCATGGGAAAAGCTGGATGGAAGTGGTCCAAAATCAGCATTACATGCATTTATTGTTCTCCCTGCGCTGATTAGAGAGCACACAATGAAAACAGCGGCTCTATTTTCTAACGGTTCTCCCAACCTCACGCTGCCATTAGTGACTGCAGTTCAATGCCAACTTTCTCAGTGACTCCCAGACCATATCTGAGCGATATTATGACTCGTTAATTGATGCTTAAGGTCACCGAGAGACACGCAAGTGCATCCTATATCAGGAAATGTCGAATGTCTCAGGAGTGAAATATTTGGCTTTCAGGGCAAGTCTGGCTGTGACTCGGAAATCATGGGAAGTTAGTTTAAAGCAGTCTCCAGGCGCCACACTGCCCAGTGTCATATATAATGTAAGGGAATAATAGAGGCTTTCCTGCCATTCACAATAATATATAGCACTTTCACAAATCTCATGTCAGAGGCTTTAAATTGGGATTTAAAGCTAAAGTATTTGTGCTTCAATTCTCGGTCTCTATAAAGCTGCCCTACTCTTGCAAAGATTCGCCCTGATATTTCATAAGTATCTGACCCAGCAGTGATCTCGGCATTTGAGCTACCTGTGGGACCGACTTCCTCCAGTAAGTTGATCAGAGAAATGAAGTGTAATGAACTTGTGATCATGAAATCAGCGAGAAACAAATTCAAAAGCCTTATGTCAGCGGTTTTGCTTTAACCGATTGTGATACAAACGCGCAAACCTCAGAATGAAAACTCGGATGAACTGCTCAAGTTCTGGTTATCTCACGCCTGGCTTTATCAGATCAGTATCTTGAAGTGCAGTTAATGTGTGCTGTTTTTTTAAAAAAGTATGTATATGATTGACATACAAACCCTTGAGTGCTTCTATGTACCTCCGTATCTGAGTGGCCGTATATTGGACAGTCAAATAAAATATCGGTCAGATATTTTTCCTACTGTTCGGCAAAAAGCAGCTGGCCATAATTGTTGACTACGGATGTGTATTATTCAGTAACACCCTTACATGGGTCAAAATTTCATTTGTATGATACACAGGTGAAAATGTATTTGGAAAATATATTTTGGAATTACGTTTATGTTAAACTTTTCGCAAAATACAGTGATGGATATCTAAAAAGCTAATCCTAGTTAGTCCGCTTCAGTAGGTAACCCAAGAAGCAGTGAGATGAAGTGGAAGTTAAATCTTATCAGTGGATTTAATGAAGGAAGAAAGTTGGTCAGGCAAAAAAGGCATTCTGTTCCCTTTATCAAATGATAGAATACTTTCCAAATTGTAGGTTGTGACCCAGCCTCGACTTGTGGAACGGGCACTGCCCGCCTCCTGAAGCTGCCTCCTTTACCGTCTGCATCTCAGTGTTACCTTCCTTTCTGATATGCTCAGCCGGTGGGCTTTGTGATGCGTTTTCATTGGAATTTATAACAACTGGAAATGTTTGCATTTATATAGCTCTGCTCATAACCGCTGGTCATCTCAAAGTGCTCAACAGCCAGTTCTGAGCTTTTGAGGTGCAATCACTGTTGTCATGCAAGAATCACATTGGAAAAATACGGACACGCACCAAACTCCAACAAACAGCAGTGATAATGAGCTGGCAATACACTTTTAGATGTTGATTGAGAGATAAATAATGGTCAGGACACCCAGGATACTCCCTCATTCGTTTCTTGGAGCCATACACTGGGATTATTTGCATCCAGCAGAAAAGGCAGATGAGCCTCATCAGGCTAGGTAGATTGGCCATGCTAATTTGCCCACAGTGTGCAGGCTACATAGATTAGCCTGGGAAAGGCAGAGTTACAGGGATAGGGTAGGGGACCTCATTCTGGGTGCAATGCTCTTTGGAGGATCAGTGTGGACTCAATGGGCCAAGTGGCCTGCTTCCATGCTGTAGGGATTCTATGATCCTATGAAGCTGTTGTTTGAACATTTCAGCTGAACTGTGTGGATGTCCTGCAATGCATCCATAGGCTGAAATGTCAGCATTGATTTTGTAGGCTCAATCCTTATATGGGACTTGAACTGAAAAGATTGTGACATAGAAACAACCCAGAGTTAAAACAAAACAGTAAAATTGCAAGCAACATTTGGAAAACAATGTACTGGTTATACTTGTCATTTGTTTTAAAACATACAAGATAAGTTAGACCAGTATATCTCATTTACAAGTGTTAGTTTTTCCTTTTCAAAAAGAGTGCTGCCTACTGAGCCACAGCTGGGATTGAGGCGAGGCATGAGGTGTGTTCTTAAATCATCAACAGTTTGTAAATCAACAGAGATTGTGAGATAAGGGACAAATAAGATGCAAGACAATGAATAAATTCAATGTTAAAACAATAAAAATAGGAGCAGGCATACACCATATGGCCTCTGGTGCCTACTGTGCCATTCAGAGTTATCCTCATTGATCTTTTGTCCCAAGTGCATTTTCCTGCCCCCTTCCCAAAACCATGCCAATGTGCTTCCTTTGTTTGGATTCAAATCTTGGTCACAACATTGAAAGCATCAAAGTCTAACAATGAGACTACCAGGGAATGCTAATACCAGCAGTTTAATATTTCAGAACTGCTGAAAAGGCCGCAGCAATAGCTACACAAATTATCCCTGTATGTTTCTGAAAGTCAAATTTGTCAACTGCCATGTCCTCCAGTTAACATGTCCTGCAAGAAGGAGGGCATGTGGTGCAATGGGCTTTGGTGTTGTGGCTGTCATCATTGACAAGTTGGTAGCTTGTGCAAGCTTTGACATGTGGCTATTTGACGTGTCGCTAAATGTCTGAGGCCAAGATGTAACTATAAATGCTGTTTATGACTTCTGATCAGTAGGTGAGTGAAGGGGCATGGCACATTGGGCAATGCTTGTGCTTAGTGGGGCAGTTGTAAGGATATGGCATTTGAGGATAGATCTATGTGGCCATTCGTGTTAGGCATTGAACCTTTTGCAACACAGCATCCACATCATCAGGGTCAGAATTCTGCTACTGATTTTCGCAGTTTTCATATAACACTGTTTTTACAAAATTTGTCTGGTGTGCTTCCTGATGCCCTACGGATAGATCACACTCTACCTGTCCACCACCAAGGCCTTCTGTGCAGCGTCAGAATATCCTGGCATAGGCTACCTCCTATTTTTTACTTTCATTGCTGAACACTCAAAATTACTATTAGAATTTCTCCCAGCAACTGCTCCATTCATAAGGCAGCTGTCCTTGAAGAGATGAAGGCTAGTATGAACTTGTGCTAAATTCTCGTATTCAGTACCTTATCCTTGGCCATGAAGCCATTCACCAGCTGCTTAGTGCTGCCTGCATTTACCTTAGTATTATAGGGGACAACATGGTAACCCATCACAATTCTCTCACACATTTTAAATCATGACTAATTTTGCAACAAACCATTGGAAAGGCAAATGGTGCAGCAAACAGTTAGGAAACAAACAGTGTGTTGGCACTAATTTTAAGGGTATTTGAATACAGCAGGCAACTAAGGCTGGGCAATAAATGTGCCCAGCCAGTGATGTCCAGGACCATGTGTGAATAAAATAAAAACTGTCCTGTTACAGATATGCTTGTGAGTGATATCTCAACTGAAGTAGTGTGTTTGTTTTAGTCTCCATATGTAATGGAGGATATACTTACTAGAGAAGAAGCTCTTTGGAGGTTCATCAGGCTAATTCCTATGATGTCAGGATTGTTTAATGAGGGGTCATCAAGGAAACTGGATCAATGTTCTATAAAGGTTTGAAGAAAGAGAGGTGTTCTAATTGAAACTTACAAAATTCTTACAGGGCTTGTCAGAGTGATTATAAGTTGGATGCCTTTCCTATTTGGTGGCTTAAGAAATAGGACACCATCTCAGGTTTGGTGGCAGACTATTGACAGCAAATATGAAGAATTTCTTCTGAAAATGGTGAATTGTCAGAATTCTGTACCTGAGAGATCACAGAAGCACATTCTTCGAGCAGGTTCAAGACAGAAATTGATAGGTTCCTGGAGACTAACATTAAGGAATATGGGAATGTGGGCAAGTGGCACTGAGATAGGAGATCATTCATTATCTAATTGAATATTGGGTCCGGCTCAACGGGCTGAATGGTCTGCACCTGTTTGTAGGTTCCTATGTTGCCCTTTCAGTGTTTTTCTTCACCTCTGAATTTCTGTCTAGAAGATTCAGGAACAAACAAAATACATCTTTCACTAATTTCAGTTGGTCATGTGCCAGATTTATTGAAATGCTTTTAAAATAATAATTGCTTGCTTTAGGGTCATTCGAATTAACATTTTCAGTATCAAATGCATAATGAAAGAAGTAATTTAAAAATGACACTGATTAAGATGTCTCATGGGCCAGCTGCATTTTACCTTGATTTAACATCATTGATGATAAATTGTAAAATTTGTTATAGTTACAACTGATTAAGTGTGTATTGGCTTATCACAAACTGTATAAGATCCTGACTAGTCTGATGCTCCAAATTTTAGTTAAATTGCACAGCTAAAATAAAAAAAAAGCTGAATGTGGGATAGCCAGATCCTGACTAAATTACATCTTTCACTAATGATCAGACTCCAATGAACTGACATTATGTGTCATTAAATCGGGATGAACAACGTTCCAATTGGTCAGACTGGCATGAAAATCCATCCCTCGTTCAAGAACGTCCAAACTAACTTACTGGGGAATCCACAAAGAGATATCTTCTGCCCATTACAGATTGTGTAGACTGCCCTGAGAGAGATACAATGCACTCATGTGGATCCAGATGGTTCAGGGATGAATCATCAGAGCCAAAGCTCATGAGTTAGAGGTGTGTACCAAACTGCTGCTGAGGTTCAACCAGCTAAAACTGTGCTACTTACCAGTCAGGAGCACCAAACTGCCTACTGCTTATCTGACCAGAAATAACCAATTTGGACATTATAGGCTGAATTTTGCATTTCTTTGGCAAAATACAAGTTGCATTGAGCTTCTAACATCGTTTTTCACCTTGGGGCTAGCATGTTTCCTTGCCATATCTTACCAGATACACTCATTGAATACCTTATTCAATGGCATCCATCATGTCCAACTCCAAATCCATTTTATGACACACTGTTCCCACAACAACTCACCACTGCCAGGATATCCTGGAACTAACAGGCATTCTTGCATCTGTGCCATCTTTAAAAGCCTGTGTGCACACAGACAAGCATTATCAATGCTGACCTGCCCTGTATAGTTCTTGCCATTTGCCTTGTACATGGCAGACAGAGGGAAATTGGCACTCCACTTTGCAGTTTTTTTTCTCTATTCATTCAGGGGATGAGTGCATCGCTGGTTAGGCATTTATTGTCCACCCCTAATTGCCCAGAGAGCAGTTAACAGTCAACAACATTGTTGTGGGTCTGGAGTTGCATGTAGACCAGACCAGGTGAGGATGGAAGTTCCTTCCCTAAATGGCATTCCCTAAGTGAACCAGATGGAGTTTTCTGATGATTGGCAATGGATTCACGGTCATCATTAGATTCTTAATTCCACATATTTACTGAAATCAAGTTTCACCATCTGCGTGGTGGGATTCGAAATCAGGTCCCCAGAACATTGCTTGGGATAATGGGTTAATAGTCCAGTGATAATACCACTAGGCCATTTCCTCTCCATATTCAAGCTGTGACTTGAAACCCCCACAGGAAAAGGAATGGAGGCAATGACACCAGATTTTGCCAGTCTGGTCCAGGTGACCACCTGTGTCAGAGCAGTCTTGGCTGGCTTGCGGAATGCCCTGCAATGTAGGAGGATGGTCACTACTCTTCTCCACTTTGCCATGTAACTGCTACCCTCTTCTCTCATGCCTCACACAATCTATTTTTCCTTCTGTACTCGCCTCCCACCAAGGGTCATTCTTTAACACACTCACTATTACCTGCAGCACCTTCCCTCACTGTTGTCACCCACCACAACCCACAATGTTAAAAGCCCTGCGTGCCCTCTGTGCTGCCTATGCACTGGTTCTGGAAACCTTCTCACCTACAGGGAAATGAAAGGTTATGCCACTTCCTTTCATCTCCTTTAATACCTGCCTTTTTCTCATTTCAAGAGAAATACAGCTCCCAGTAGTACAGAATAAAAATGCCCACAGTGTGGAAGCAGGCCATTTAGCCTATCATGTCCACACCAACCCACCCCCTTACTCTATCCATGTAATGCTGCATTTTCCATGCCTAATTCTCCTAGCCCACACAATCCTGGACACTATGGCCAATTTAGCATGACCTAACCTGCTTATCTTTGGACTGTGGGAGGAAACTGGAGAACCCAGAAGAATCCCACACAGATACGGGGGCAATATGCAAACTGTGTGCAGACAGTCACCCAAGGCTGGAATCGAATGCGGGCCATTGGCATTGTGAGGCAGCAGTGCTAACCACTGAGGCACCATGCCACACCAGGGCAGAAAGAGTCAAGACGTCTTTTGGCCTTACTGAAATATGGCTCTTCAACCCTGATGTGACAAGCATCATGACTCAAACTGACCATGTCCAAGCCCTAGGCTGATATCAGAGACTGCCCTTAACTTGCTGTGCTGGGATCCTGTAGTGAAAGCTATTCCCTGAACCTGACTAACAACTGCTGACAGCCATGATACTCTTCCTGACTTTGCATCTGCACTAAAAGGCAAGGCAAATCAGAATTATTTTGAACCTGGTAACTTTGGCTGCGGAGGCAAAGCACACAAAGGCAAGGCAATTCAAGACAGGAATGCTGTGTGCATCTGGGTAGGTTCAGAATGAGTGAGCACTATGACAGCAAACAAACAGGTCTAGTCCTTAAGCTGGTTACGTGCTCCTGAATGCATTATATCCTTGCTCTAGGATTGCAATGATAGTTGCCAGTGTAGCTAGAGGTACAGCATTGAAGTGCATAAGTGTACTGTAAGTGAATTAAAGATGAGCCATGAACGTTCTCAGGTTGGCTCACATTGGATGCCAATAACCATGAACAATGCAGTATGTGTGGCTGTTGCCCACAGAGTGTGTGCTGAGATATTGGTATTTGATGGCCAACATAGAGGTCATTTAGAGCAAGCAGTGAGTTTGAAATCGTTAGGTACACGTACTAATTTCCATGTCGAGATTTCATAGAATCCTAAAATTGCACAGTACAGAATAGGCCCTTTAGTACATTGAGTAAACACCAATAAACAAAACTATCCTAAATCTACACTAGTCCCACTTTCCAGCCCTTGCCCCATTGCCTTGAATGATACAACATTGCAAGTGCTCATCTAATATGTTTTACCCTGGGTGAAAAAACCCTCAATTTCCCTGTAACTCTCCAGCATTTCACCTTCAAATTATTCCCCCTTGTTACTGTACCTTCAACCAAGGAGACCAGCTGCCTTTTATCCACCCTGTCCATTTCATCAATCAGGTCCCCTCTCAGCCTTTGCTGTTGTAAAGAAAAACAACTCAAGTCTTCCCAGCATCTCTTCACAACTGAAGTGTTCCATCATAGGCGACATCCTGGTAAACCTGCTCTTTATCCCTTCCAGTGTGATTACATCCTTCCTGTAGTTTGGTGATCAGAATTGCATAACTTGCGGCCTAACCAAAGTCCTATATAGCTCCAATGTGACCTCCTTACTCTTATGAACTATGCCATAACTGATAAAGGCAAGCATCCTATATGACTTTCTAACTGCCCTAGTAACCTGAGCAGATGCATTCAGGGACGAGCACACCAAGATCCCTCTGTTCCTTAGCTTCCTGGCGATGTGCCATTCATTGAGTACCCACTTGTCTTGCTCCTTCTTCCAAAGAGCAACACCTCATTTTTCAGAGTTAAATTTATCTGTCGCTAATCTACTCAAAGTGGGCTGGATAGGCTGGGAACTTTTTCACTGGGGCATAGAACGTTGTGGGCTGACCTCAAAGTTTATGATATCATGAGAGGTACAGATAAACATAGAACATAGAACATAGAACATTACAGCACAGTACAGGCCCTTCAGCCCTCGATGTTGTGCCGACCTGTCATACCGATCTCAAGGCCATCTAACCTACAGTATTCCATGTATGTCCATATGCTTGTCCAATGATGACTTAAATATACCTAAAGTTGGCGAATCTACTACCGTTGCAGGCAAAGCGTTCCATTCCCTTACTACTCTCTGAGTAAAGAAACTACCTCTGACATCTGTCCTATATCTTTCACCCCTCAATTTAAAGCTATGCCCCCTCGTGCTCGCCGTCACCATCCTAGGAAAAAGGCGCTCCCTATCCACCCTATCTAACCCTCTGATTATTTTATATGTTTCAATTAAGTCACCTCTCAACCTTCTTCTCTCTAATGAAAACAGCCTCAAGTCCCTCAGCCTTTCCTCGTAAGACCTTCCCTCCATACCAGGCAACATCCTAGTAAATCTCCTCTGCACCCTTTCCAAAGCTTCCACATCCTTCTTATAATGCGGTGACCAGAACCGTACACAATACTCCAAGTGCGGCCGCACCAGAATTTTGTACAGCTTCACCATAACCTCTTGGTTCCGGAACTCAATCCCTCTATTAATAAAAGCTAAAACACTGTATGCCTTCTTAACAGCCCTGTCAACCTGGGTGGCAACTTTCAAGGATCTGTGTACATGGACACTGAGATCTCTCTGCTCATCTACACTACAAAGAATCTTACCATTAGCCCTGTACTTTGCCTTCCGGTTACTCCTACCAAAGTGCATCACCTCACACTTGTCTGCATTAAACTCCATTTGCCACCTCTCAGCCCAGCTCTGCAGCTTATCTATGTCTCTCTGCAACCTACAGCATCCTTCGTCACTATCCACAACTCCACCGACCTTAGTGTCGTCTGCAAATTTACTAACCCATCCTTCTACGCCCTCATCCAGGTCATTTATAAAAATGACAAACAGCAGTGGACCCAACACCGACCCTTGCGGTACACCAGTAGTAACTGCTCTCCAGGATGAAGATTTCCCATCAACGACTACCCTCTGTCTTCTTTCAGCAAGCCAATTTCTGATCCAAACTGCTATATCTCCCACAATTCCATTCCTCCGCATTTTGTACAATAGCCTATTGTGGGGAACCTTATCGAACGCCTCACTGAAATCCATGCACACCACATCAACCAGTTTACTCTCATCTACCTGTGTGGTCACCTTCTCAAAGAACTCAATAAGGTTTGTGAGGCACAACCTTCCCTTCACAAAACCATGCTAACTATCCCTAATCAATTTATTCTTTTCTAGATGATTATAAATCCTATCCCTTATAACCTTTTCCAACACTTTACCAACAACTGAGGTAAGGCTCACTGGTCTATAATTGCCAGGGTTGCCTCTACTCCTCTTCTTGAACAGGGGAACCACATTTGCTATCCTCCAGTCATCTGGCACTATTCCTATAGACAATGACGAGTTAAAGATCAATGCCAAAGGCTTGGCAATCTCCTCCCTGGCTTCCTAGAGGATCCGAGGATAAACCCCATCTGGCCCAGGGGACTTATCTATCTTCACCTTCTGAAGGATTTCTAATACCTTTTCCTTGTGAACCTCAATCCCACCTCGTCTAGTAGCCTGTATCTCAGTATTCTCCTCGACAACATTGTCGTTTTCTAGAGTGAATACTGTTGAAAAATATTCATTTAGCGCTTCCCCTATCTCATCTGACTGCACACACAACTTACCACTACTATCCTTGATAGGGCCTAATCTTACTTTCGTCATTCTTTTATTCCTTAAATACCTATAGAAAGCCTTAGGGTTTACCCTGATCCTATCCGCCATCAACTTCTCATGTCTCCTCCCGGCTCTTCTGAGCTCTCTCTTTAGGTCTTTCCTGGCTACCTCGTAGCCCTCAAGTGCCCTAACTGAGCCTTCACATCTCATCCTAACATAAGCCTTCTTCTTCCTCTTGACCAGAGATTCCACCTCCTTCGTAAACCACGGCTCCCGCACTCTACAGTTTCCTCCCTGCCTGACAGGTACATGTTTATCTAGAACACACAGGAGCTTTTCCTTGAATAAGCTCCACATTTCTACTGTGCCCACCCCCTGCAGTTTCCTTCCCCATCCTATGCTCCCTAAATCTTGCCTAATCTCATCATAATTGCCTTTCCCCCAGCTGTAACTCTTGCCCTATCCCTTTCCATCACTAAAGTAAACATAACAGAATTGTGATCGCTATCACCAAAGTGCTCACCTACTTCCAAATCTAACACCTGGACGGGCTCATTACCCAGTACCAAATCTAAGATAAGGTGAATAGCAAGGGCCATTTTCCTCGAGAGGGGGAGTTCAAAACTAGGGGGCATATTTTTAAGGTGAGAGGAGAAAGATTTAAAAGGAACTTGAGGGGCAACCTTTTTACACAGCGTGGTTAGTGTGTAGAATGAACTGCCAGAGGAAGAGATGGATGGATGGAACTATAGTTACAATGCTTAAAAGACATTTGGGTAAGTACAAGAAGAGGAAATATTTGGAGGGATGTGAGCCAAGCACAGGCAGGTGAGACTAGTTAGTTTGGGAACATAGTCATCGTGGATTAGTTAGAGCAAAGGGTCTGTTTGTATGCTGTATGACTCTATGAAGATTGATGAGGGAGAGTGGTGGATGTTGTTTATCTGGACTTCAGCAAGGCATTTGACAAGGTTCTGCATGGTAGACTGGTTATCAAGGTTAGATCACATGGAATACAAGGAGAACTAGCCATTTGGAAACAAATTGGCTTGAATGTTGGACACAGAGTGTAGTGGTGGAGTGTTTTTCAGACTGGAGGCCTGTGACCAGCGGTATGCCTCAAAGATTGGTACTGGGTCCATTGCTTTTTGTCATTTATATAAAAATGATTTGCATGTGAATATAGGAAGTGTGATTAGTACGTTTGCAGATAACACCAAAATTAGTAATGTAGTAGATGGTGAAGAAGATTATCACAGAGCACAACTAGACCTTGGTCAGCTGGGCCAATGGGCTGAAGAGTGGCAGATGTAATTTAATTTAGATAAAAGTGAGGTGTTACATTTTGGAAAGGCAAACCAGGGCAGGACATATACCCTTAATGGTAATGTCCTGGGGAGTGTTGTCAAACAAAGACCTTGATTGGTGGGGGGTTCCAAGTTCATAGTTCCTTGAAAGTAAATTCGCAGATAGACCGCATAGTGAAGGTGGTGTTTGGTACACCCGCCTTTATTGGTCAGTGCATCGAGTGTAGGAGTTGGGAGGTCATGTTATGGCTATACAGGACAATAATAAGGCCACTTTTGAAATACTGCATTCAATTCTGGTCTCCCTGCTACAGGAAAGATACTGTGAAACTTGAAAGAGTTCAGAAAATATTTACAAGGATGTTGCCAGGGTTGGAGAGTTTGAGCTACAGGGAGAGGCTGAATAGGCTAGGGCTATTTTACCTGGAGCAAGGCTTATAAAAGCATGAGGGGACATGGGTAGGGTGAATAGCCAAAGTCTTTCTCCCAGGGTAGTCGAGTCCAAAACTAAAGTGCGTAGGTTTAAGGTGAGAGGGGAATGAATTAAAAGGGACCCAAGGGGCAACACTTCAACACAGAGGCTGGTGTGTGTATGGAATGAGCTGCCAGAGGAAGTAGTGAGGTGTGGGTACAATTACAGCATCTAAAAGGCATCTGGATGGGTATATGATTTGGAAGGCTTTAGATGGCTGTGGGCCAATTGCTGGCAAATGGGTATAGATTTATACAGGATATCTGGTTGGCATGGTCAAGTTGGATTGAAGGGTCTGTTTCCGTGCTGTCTGTCTCCGACTCTGGCTGCTGTTCCCAGACCTTAAGAAACTATGGAGAGTCGTGAACACAGCCCATCGTGAACATCATGCAAACCAGCCTTTCATCCCTCCCATGTCAGTTTGAATACATGTAGGAATTGATTCAAAAGCTGCTTCTTCCCTGCTGTAAAACTTTTGAACGGACTTCCCAAATTTAATGTTGATTTCCCTCTGCACCCTCTCTGCAGCTGTAACACTGTATTCTGCTACCCTGATGCACTTTGTATGGTACAATCTGCCAGTGTAGCATAGAAAACAACACTTTGCACTATAATTTGGTATGTGACCACAATAAAAAACAAATAAGGGTAATATATGTAAAGAAAAGCATCATCTACAGGTTACGCCCCAAACCACACTCATTCCTAACCTGGAATTGAATTGCCAATCTTTCACTGTTGTTGAATCTAAATCCAGGAACTTTTCTGAATAACATAGAGGGGGTACTAGATTGTACTGGTTTGCAGAATTTCCAGAAGATAGATCACTGTAACCTTCTCAAGGACAGTTAGGGACGAGATTAAATGCTGGCCCAGCCAGTTACACCCACTCCCTGAACAAATTAATAAAACCGGTGAAACCTTGAAAATGTGACGTACAGGATATCTAAAAAACTTCCAACCAGGTTCCCATGATAAGAAAGTTTAAATTAAAGGTGGTGACCATCCAAGTTACACGAGGCAATGGATAATAATTTGTTGCTAGGTAATTGCTATTTATTGGAACAATAACAGTGGTGGGGTAGAAGGGGTGCTGAGTAAGTATCAGGTGTGGTTTAGAGGTACCATGCTTGTCGTTAAACTAGGAGGCTGTGGGTTCAAGCTCCACTCCAGACATGTGAGCCTAAAATCAAGGCTAACACTTCAGTGCAGCTTTGGACGAGGTACTATCCTTTGGATTCGTCCTGATGAATTAAAGATGCTTTAAAAGTAGTTCTTATTTGCATTCTGGCAAATATTTGCCCTCTGACTGACACCACCAAAACAGATGATCAGGTCATTTTCATACAGTATTGCTGCTTGTGGGAACTGACACATTGCTCACATTACAGCAGTGTCAGCACTTGAGGATGGCCTGAGCTCAGGAAAAGCACTAAATAAAAGATTTTATTTTTTAATGATATGGAACCAAATACCTATTAATTTAAAGTAATTATTCAAGTCTGTAAAAATAGAGATAATTGATCTTATAATCAAATGGTACCAAACTAAAATCAACTTTGCACAGGCAGTGAAGAACCCTCAAAAATAATTAGATAAAACATGGATATAGGTGAATTATTGGAATATTATAATTAATAGTTGTGAATTACTGCATATCAGAAGAATCTTAGCAACATATTAAAGGTGAAACTGAAAGTGAATTGGTAACTATATTAGACTTGACACATCCAATGTGGAGCAGTGTGTAGAAAATAAAATAAGGTTAAATTATGTAAGTAAAACAGAATGCACAACTTAGGAAGTCATGATTAAACTGTTTAGTGCTCTTCTCAAGCTGGATCTTAAGCCTAATACGGCTGCCTGAAGACTGTACCTTTGGTGCGAGTCCTATGAAGTGATATTGGTGCCTACACAAAATGGGCTCACCTTGCTGTCTACTACAAAATGATCACATGCGCTTAAATTGTTACTATGTATGTGTCTGCCAAGATGCACCAAGACTGCATTCTTGGATTTTTAATTATTTCTTCATAGCTTGTGGGCATTAATGGCTAGGCTAGGAAAAGTAATGGCCAACTTGTAAGCTTATTCCCAGTTCTTTCTCCAGCAGTTGCTCTGGGGCATTGTGAAAACTTTGAGATAATTGCAGGTTGCAAACCTCCATGCCTGATTATTTGGAGCACCACGCCCAGAAACATACTCTCCCTCGACCACCAACACTCAATATCAGCAGTGAATATTATCTACTAGATGCACTGCAGAAAATTGCCATTGCTCCTTAGACAACACCTTCCAATCCCATGACCACTTCCATCTAGAAGGATAAGGGTAGCAGACACTCTAAGGCACTCACCATCCTAACTTGCCAACAAATTGTTGGTTACCTTGTGTGTTATGCAGAGCTCTGATTATCAAGAAACAAAGGAAACATTCAAATCTTGGAGGGGGTACAAAGAAGGGCTGTAAGACTGATACTGATTGCTTGAACAATTAGAAAGAAAGATTTGACAAATTTGAGATGAAGAGCTGACCAAGAAGGCATGTATATCGTAGAGATGTGTAAAATAGTACAGATGAAAAAAATCCATGAAATTGCTCCAAATTAAGTAGTTGCAGTCTGCAGAGGTCGCACAAGCGAAGAGCAAATTTTGGACTGGAGTTTCTGGAAGTTCTGCTTTACACTTAAGGTGGTCAATATTTGGATGCATAGGTGGAGTAGGAGACAAATTCCATGGCAACATTTAAGAAACAACTAGGCTCTGTGATGGACGTCTTAATATTTATAAGTGAGTTCATAGGTTCATAGAATCCTTACAGTGTGGAAGCAGGCTGTTTGGCCTATTGAATCCCCTTGAAATGCCTGCTGGTAAGTGATGGCTCATTATCTGTGAACAATACATTTGGGAGTCAATGCATTGGAAAAGATGCACACAGTTTTTCTATCATCATCTCTGTGTTTGACAAATGAACTCCGTGTATGTCCAGCCATTTTGAATGGGTGTTCACAATGACTAAGAACATTGAATCCATGAGCAAGCCTATACAGTTAATGTGCAACTGAGTCTAGGGTTTGCCTGGCCATTCCCACAAATGTGGGGAGCTGCTGGTGTCCTTATTGGTGTGGCAGTGTTCAGAATGCCAATGTGGTTAGGGCTACATCCAATCCTGGTCACTAGACCTAACTTCTTGCCAATATCTCCATTTTGGAAACTCCTGGATGACCCTGCCTGAATTCAGCCAGTATCTGGTGGTGACCTTCACTCAGGACAATCACTCCTGTTCTCCATAATATGCCATTCTCCGCTGTGATCTGGTCTCTGAGTCTGAAAAGGTTCCAATTCTGGTTGTGACAGCCTTTGATGTCCCCTATCACCACTAGCTGTTGCAGTTTTGCCAGGACCGGATCTTGCTGTGTCCAAAGTCTGATATTGCCAGTTATAACTGGAAATGTGTCCTGAAAATTTAAAACTCTGAAGAACACTTCCAGCAGCTGTACCGCTGGTGGTGTATCTGCCTGCAGGAGGAGGGTCAATGCATCCTCATTTGCTACTGGGCCTCCTGGATGGTGTTCCAACTTGTAATTTTATGCACATAGTATTAGAGGCCATCTCTTCATGATATGGGTGGCACTGCCTTGTCCTCTAAGTAGATATAGCAGGGGTTTATGGTCCATTATTATTACAAATTTACTTTACATAAAATACTTTGTGGGTATTTATCCAGCTACGAAGAACAGTTTATCATTTGTTTAAAATCCCCACAAGACAAATTGACCTGTTGGGCTTCACAATTAGTATGTTTGGTGCTACCAATTCTACATAGTGGATTGGTTTGATGATTCTTTTGCTTTCCTGCCTTCTAATTTCTGCCTCTATTTTTGCCCTTATGGCACTGGATGGGCTTGCAGAATCATGGAATTACTTCCTGGTCAACATGCAAAGTGGCCTGGGTTGCTTCGATAGTCTCTCGACCTTCCTGAAAAGTTCCATTATTTCACTCAGGCAGCCATTTTCAACACAATGAGATGTTGATCTAATCTAGGTAAATCTTTCTCTTCCAATTTTGCTCCATCAGACTTGGGGCTGAGGCTTTTATTACAATCTGTGGTAAGTGCACCAACTGCTTCTCATTAGAGACTAGAACTGAAATTGTACCATTGATCTGTAAAGGTTCCCCAGTGTAGGTTTCAGTCTAGCTGATGTCTTGCACAAACTTAAGAGTTGGAGTCCAAAGCCGATTTTGTTAAAGGCTGGTTCTGCAATCGCTGAAAGGGTCAAGCTGGTACCAATCTCCATTAGAATTGAGTGACCATTTAATCAGACATTTATTTTAATTGATTCTGATTTTGATTTGCTAAGTAATTTAACTATTCTAAACCTGATGGAGGTGGACTTTACAGGGTGTGCATCTCCTAGATACCGGCCTGTTGTAGGTAAAATAATACCAAATAAAATTTAGTGGTGAGTCAAACACAGTTTTATTTAACAACACCTTTGGGAGAAGGAGGGACCTTAAAGGGGCCTTACCAAACTTCTTGACCTTTACAAACAGTTTCAAAACTTATATCTAGACTCCAAACAGTTGTGGTCTTGCTCGTAGCTTGTCTTCATGCTGTCAGTCACGTACACAGTTCTCCTGCCGCCGACCTACCGTCCGAGCCGTTGGCAAACACCATCGTTAAACTCTTTACTTACTCCTTCAGTTCCCCCCTTGTGGTTAGAGTAATGAATACTCATGGTCTCTAGACCACTTAAAGCCATACTTTTAGTGTTTCTGTGTCACCCATCAAGGGGCGCTCAGCAGTCTTGTCCATGTGCACACTTGCACTTGACATAATTCTCCCAGGCAAAATTTTACAGCATGAATTAAAAATGGCTTTAACAACACAGCACAGAATTACAATTACGATAAGCATAATGAAAGCAAAAAGCAAGTATGACCCCCACGAGCCACCCAAAAACCAGCCGAGCCAACCGTCCCCATTCTTGGGGCCTTGCCTGAAGTTATCAAGCTGTTTTCGTATATCGCTAATGACTTGGGAGGTGTTATAGGATTCATCCATGTCACGCGTGACGCATTTGTCCCTCACAATTGTGCATACTCCGCCCTGCTGGGCCCACTGGTAATCGACGGCGTACCAGGTCTGCTGTGCAAAGTGTGTTAATCGGGCAAGCTCCCGATTTATAGCATCTAAAGGCTTTGCGGTGCTGTTTCCAAGGATGGTCAATCCACAGACAAGAGAGTTCCTATTTTTGGCAGTAATGACACTGGCTGCTCCCCCCCAGAGACAGGGTCCTGAAGAACCCTTAGCCAAGTGAGGACCTCAGTGTTACCGGGTCCGTCCAGTCTGCACAGAATTCTTCGTTAATGGCTCGGGTCACCATCTTCCTGTGGGTGTGTCCTCTCTGGGGGCATGGAACGGTAAGCGGTCCTATTGTCTCCACTGCAAAGAGGACAGGGAGGGTTGGTGTGGCGGTTGTGAAGGTCCCATTGAGGAGGAATACAAAGCAACTCTTGGCTCGATAGCATTTGACCTCCTGATTATTTTTCTGCATGAACTGTTTGTCCCACCAGCTCCTTGGCTGGCTACAGTTTTCGCCTGACCCCCTCAGTTGTTAGGTGTCAAATGGATATGTCTGGGTGGCTGAACTAGCATGTGTCCCCTTACACTGTCCACAAATAAACTGCCCACCTGCAGTTATATTTAAACATTTTCGCTCATCACAAGTGAATGCAAAAGGCTGTTGTTCACTTGGCAATGCTGGAGGGAGCACTGCTCTGCACGCAGCAGGCATCCTTAGGGTCTAGAGTGTATGCGCACCCCCATCTGTGTCCTGAGAGGCAAAGTGGGTAACTTAGCAGGTTTGAACATGTTGTGCCATTCTTTCCACTCCCAACTGGGGGAGTGTACCCTATTTAAGTTTATCAGTTTGACACATCTCCCTTGTATACCTTGTCGGTATGTACCGGTTTGGCCCACACAGGGTGTGTCTGAAATGTCTGCCATGTAAAGTTTAAAGGGGTGCCTCGACTGACTGGGCACACGGTCTGATTACCATGTGGACGAATGTGGGTCTTGTAAAACAAGTTATCCTCCAGACCCGAAATCGGTGTAAACACAATGAGACAGAGCACTGTGACATAGTGCATGACAGAGGATGGCAGATTAATCATCGTCAAATGACACAACGTCTTATAACTCTAAGTTAACAATGTTTCAAAGATTATACTGCCCGCGCGCAGATTCTGCGGTCCAAATCAATTTGCTTGGAGATCTAGTAAAGGGTCACTCTGTGAAGCAAATATATCAGGTAAGATCTTAAGTGACATTCACACATTCTTTAAGTTGCGACCAATGTTTCCAGACACCCTTCCCCCACACATCTATGCAGTCGCAAGTGTCTCCACTGATGATAACTACATAGGGGCCATTCCATTTAGGGGCAAACCCAGGTTTACTGGGTAAGGTCTTTACCATAACCTTGTGATCTGCCGGCGGGACCTCGGGACAAACCTCCAAGTCCCTTTGTTCATCATGGACTTCCTGTCTGTCCCGCACGGCTTGGCGCAAGGATTTCAACTGGGCACTCAGCTCCAGCACACAGTGTCATATTCTATCCCGGAGTGGGCTGACGCGGGAACCCCCTGTTATGATAGACATGGGCAGTTGCATTGCTCTGCCGGTCATCAATTCGTACAGGGTTAGTCCGGTTGTGCGGCTTGTAGTAGCCCTGAGCTTCGTTAGTATCACAGGTAGGACTTCTGTCCATCTTTTACCAGAGTCTTGCAGAGCTTTTGCCAGGCAGGTTTTAAGGGTTCTATTCATGCGCTCTACCAGTGGTAGTGTATGTGGAATTTCTGTTTAATGCCCATCAGTTGGCATATGGTTTTTACCACCCTTCCAGTGAAATGGTTTCCCTGATTAGAGTCAATTTGGAGCAGTCCTCCCCATCTGGGGATTACTTCTTCAGCCAAAATTCGAGCTACTGTGTCAGCCAAACAATTGTGGGTCGGATATGCCTCTGCCCATCTGGTAAACTGGTCAATGATTACCAGGCAATTTTTTTTCCATGGGATCAGGGCAGTGGGCTGGTAAAATCTATCTGTATATGTTCCCAGGGCCCCTTCGGGTATGGCTGGTGTCCCATCCTGATCTTGACAGGCCTGCCCGGTGTGCTGGGCACAGTTTCGTGCTCTATCCCTGCCCATGCCTTTCTACCACCATTCTTTCTCGATACTGGTAATCATGGTGTCTCGCCCCACATGGGATATGCCGTGGTGTAACTGCATGAGGGTACGCTGGATGCACTTGGGGGCCATAACCTTGCCATTCAATCTCCAGATGCCCTTCTCATCAGACATGGCCCCCAGTGACTTCCATATAGCACGTTCTTCTTCAGGGGCATCTGCGTGTAGTTGGATAATACTAATGGTATGGCCGTCCTCAGCAAAAATGGCTGATAAGGGCTGGATATCCTCCATTTCCAAGGCTAACTGGGCTGCTTTATCAGCAGCCTGGTTCCCTTTAAAAATGTGCTACCCGGGATTTTGGTTGTCAGGTTCCCGTTAGTGGGCCTTGACCTTCAGCACTACAGCTTTTGACGGGAGCTCGCTGGTTTCCAGTAAGGTTTCTATTATTTATCTATGCTTGATCGGGGTGCCTCCTGTGGTAACAAAGCCCCATCTTCCCCAAACAGTCATATAATCATGCACAATTCCAAATGCACACCTACTGTCAGTGTAAATATTGACCCTTTTCCCTTTTGCCTTCGTGAAGGCCTGGGTCAGGGCAACTAGCTCTGCCACCTGGGCCGATAAACTTCCTTCAATCCCCCCTGCCTGGACTACTCGTAAGTCAGGACTAACTATTGCCCATCCTGTTTGTGGCGACCCACGGACATACTTCCGTGAGCCATCCACAAACAGGGTCTCATCTGGTGCCTCCAGGGGCACATCATTTATTCTACCTACATTTACCTCAGTGTCTACATTCCCACAGTGTGGCTCACCTTCTCCTAACATCCCTTCTGCCGGGTTATTTCGGGTGTCCCGCAAAATGGTTGTAGATTTGGCAGGTGGCAAGAGGACAGCTTCCCACTTTGCCCTTCTCATGTTGGAGATGGAGCGTAGTTTTCCCATATTTAACATCTCCACCAGTGTATGTTTGGTATGTAAAGCAATATTTCCTGTCATTACTATGGGTTCACTGATCCTGACAGCCCACATGGCATAGTCCAAGACTGCCACACCTTTGGTAAACCGTTCACCACCAGGCCTTCTGCAGTAGAATAGTAGCCTATTGGCCGCTGTCTATCTCCATGGGTCTGGGTTGCCACTGATGAGTAAAATCCTCCCTCGTTATCACAATAAATGTGAAAGTCTTTACCAGCGTCGGGTAGTCCCAGTCCTGGGGCTGATATTAATTCAGCTTTTAGTTTTGTATAAGATACATCTTGTTCAGGCCCCCAATCCACAGGGTCCGTGGCTGGTTTCCCCCCTTTTACCAATCATTGTATTGGTTCTACCAATTTGGCAAACTCAGGAGTAAAATTCCTGCAATAATTAAGCAAGCCTAAAATTTTCCTCACACCACGGACTGTCATGGGTCGTGACATTTGTTGTACAGCGGTTCTCCTACCCGCAGGCATTCCTTTCGTGCCTTGGGGGATCAAATGTCCCAGGTACAGGGCCTTATTTTTCCCTATTTGGGCCTTTTTCGGACTCGCTTTAAGCCCTTTGTCCTCCAAGTGTTTCAGAACTAAGTATAGTGCCTCTTGGTGGCCAGGTTTGGATTCAGAGGCCAATAAGATGTCATTGACATATTGGAGTATCCTCTTGCTGTGGGGCAGTTCGATTTCCTCAAATATATTGCTCATTACCTGATGAAAGATAGCCGAGCTGTTATGGAATTCTTGGGGAAGTCGGGTCCACGTGCACTGTTTGTACCCGACGGTAAATGCGAATTTATCTTGGGAATTGCGATGAAGTGGGATGGACCAGAATCCATTGGCAATGTCCAGTACAGTAAGGATTTTGTGGCTCAGGGAGAGCCCGTTCAAAATTGTGGACGGGCTGGCCATGATGGGGTGCAATTTTGGTGTGACTTTATTTCGGGCTGTGTAGTCAATTGTGAGTCAATAACTACAGTCCGGTTTGCTCACTGGCCAGGTAGGGGAGTTGGTGGTACTTATAGATTCTTGGAGAATTCCCCTTTCCCTCAATGATTTCCACAACTGCCCACTTAGCCTCTGGTTTGATGCGAGACTGACAGTGTGGTTTACGTTCCAGACCTTCTACTACTATGGGGTCGATTTTAATTAGCCCAGTGTCTAGTTTGGTTTCTGCCCAACAATTGCCAATCACGTCCAGTGGCAGATGCGGCTTGGACAATTTCCAAATGGTTTGCATAGGCTCCCATTTTCTCCTTCCTCCCATTGGGACGGGGCCAAAGTAATTTGCCTTTCCTGCGATCAATTAGTACTTCGTACCCTTTCATCAAATCATTTCCCATGATAGTTCCTCCATTATTTTTACACACATAAAATCGCATCAGTATGTACAAGTTATTAATTTCTATCAAAGCGGTTTCGCTCAAGTACGCAGGGGTCTTTTGCCCGCTAATGCCTTTTACCTAAATGATTTTGTTGGTTGTGGGCAGGGGTAAGTCAGTGATGGATATGGAGGCTCCAGTGTCCACCCCCATCTCACATTATCTTCCCCCTACCAGTGCAGATACATAAATCTTACCTTCCTTATTGTCCGTGCCCATGGGGACTGCTGGATGTTGTCCATTTCCTTTTTAGGAGTGGCAGTTGTTGGCTTACCATGTTTTTCCCAACAGCTGCTCTCTAAGTGGCTCAGTTTGCCACAATATTGGCAGATGCCCCCAGGTCTCCCTTTGTTCTGTCTGGGGGTTCTACATTCTCTAGCATAGTGTCCTTTCTTATCACAGTAATGACAAGTGACTTTAGGTTTTATCTTTGTCATGGCAGTCACATTTTCCTGTCTGATACGGACAGGGGGTTTTCCTTCCATCCCTTCCATTATCCCAAATGCCCAATCTACCAATTTATCATAATCTCTGGTGGCAATTACACTCTTTTTCAGAATTGCCTGGTGGGTGGATGATAACCCATCTTTGAAAGCTTGTGTAACAGCCCTATCTGTACAAATTGTCTCTGGCATCCCTGAACATTCTTGGTGTACCTTAAACAATTGTTCTCCGTACTCAGAAGCCCCTTCTCCCTTCTGTTGTTTTGTGTTTGTGATCTTAGACCAATTAGTAGTGGCATTACCCAGGGCCCTTTGGACCTCAGCTTTGAATAGATTGAAGGGTTCCTCCTGTGCCTGTCTCTCTGCTGTTAACTCTACAGCATACGTCCACCGTCTGCCTCGGTAATCATGTCTGGCCTGGTCTTAAGCGTTAGCCTGACCAGAACCATCCCTCATCAATCGCCACTTGTCTTGTGGACATGCTGCCCAAATGAGTTGATATATGTTTCATAAGTGTAGTTGGTGTCCCACCCAGATGGTGTCTAATTCCGCCCAGAACTTAGCATTTGCACTTCTGGGTTGTAATCTTCCCAGGGACACCAAGATCTGCTCCCGGTAGGGTTTGCCAGGGTCCCGCCCCAGGTCACTGGGGTGAGGTTTGCTTCTTCACTTAGACTCCTTTCTGGAGCTTTAGGCCCCTCCCTGGGATGGTGTGGGGGCAGAGACCCCCACTGGCCTTCTGCTAAAACCTGGTTCCTTTTTTCTAGTTCTCTCATTCGTGAATCTAGGATCGTGTTTTCCTCTGTCCACCTTTCAGTGAATTCTAATGTTTCTCTTACAAGGCCGGCCAATTGTTGTATTGAAAGAACTGCAGTTTTTTTAGCCCTAAGGGCGGCACGGTGGCTCAGTGGTTAGCACTGCAGCCTCACAGCACCAGGGACCCAGGTTTGATTCCCACCTCAGGCAACTGTCTGTGTGGAGTTTGCACATTCTCCCCGTGTCTGCGCAGGTTTCCTCCTACAGTCCAAAAATGTGTAAGCTAGGTGGATTGGTCATGCTAAATTGTCCGCAGTGCTCAGGGGTCTATGAGTTATAGGGGGATGGGTCTGGGTGTCTGGGTGTGATGCTTCAAGGGCAGTGTGGACTTGTTGGGCCAAAGGGCCTGTTTCCACACTGTAGGGAATCTAATCTTTCTTGTGGCCTGAGAGCCAATTTCACTGTTGTTCCATGGCCTGGGATGGATCCCATCCCCCTTTTTTCATTTGCTTAATGAGTGAATGTCTATCTGTTGTATATTAATCGATGAGAGACCCAGGGGTTCACCACTGACCTTCTTTTCCTGCCATAATAAATAATAGATTTATACTCACGATCTTCCTCCAATCTCTTGACCCACTGTTATCAGTTTCTAGGTGGTTGCTGGAGATGGACACAGAGAGGCCCAGGAAGGAGAGAGAGAGATATTAGAGATGGTCCAGGTGAACTTAAGCTTGGAGTGGAAACTGGCCGCGCCTCACCCAGGGCCTACCGATCTATCGACTACTGTTACTCATTTGGTCACCTATTCGTCTTGTGCCAGTAACGTCTCACTTGGGATCGATTCTTTCTGAGTCCAGTGATACCTAGTGTGGGAGTGATCAAGTCCCGTATCTTGCTTATTTCACTGGCCCGTGACAGTTCCACACATCACATCCTCGTCTCCTGGTTAAGCATCACACTCCAGGTATGTCTTCCCCAGTCTCTACATGTTTAGAAAGGTCCTGACGTTCGCGTAGGGGGTTTCCCCTTTCAACCGGTTCAGGAAATGTGTTAGAGATGAGGATTTCACACCCAATTTGCTCAAATCAAATGGCAGCCAGCCACACGTTCACTCTCAGCAGGTAAGACACACATTCACTCTCAGCAGGTAAGACACACATTCACTCTCAGCAGGTAAGGCATACATTCAGTCTCAGCAGGTAAGTCATACATTCAGTCTCAGCATCAGATTATTGTAAACTGTAGTTTGACTCATTGAACTTTTGTTCAGTATCCTGTCCCGGTGCCCAGGCCGTGCCCATGCTGTCCGGACCGTAGACAGGATCCTGCCGACTACGCCAATTTGTTGTAGGTGAAATAATACCAAATAAAATTTAGTAGTGAGTCAAACACAGTTTTATTTATCAAAAGCTTTTGGGAGAAGCAGGGATGTCAAAGGGGCCTCACTAAACTTCGTGACCTCTACAAACAATTTCAAAACTTATATCTAGACTCCAAACAGTTGTGGTTTTGCTCGCAGCTTGTCTTCATGCTGTCAGTCACATACACAATTCTCCTGCTGCTGACCTACTGTCCCAGGGGTCAGCAAACTTCATCATTAACTCTTTACTTAGTCCTTCACAGCCTATGTGTTCTTTTACTCAATTGATGTCTAGTGGGTCTCCTTTGCTGTCTTGAGTCTGCATTCCAGTAACAAATACAAAAGCTTGACAGGCCAGATCATGAAGAAAATTTTAATCACTTGGCAGAGGCTTGGCTTTGCTTCAAGGTTTTGCTGTGGGCTGACCTAGAGTCCCTTTGTTCAACATATGTCCTGAGTGAGGCTATGCAATTGCCTTCAGTCAAGGGGTGTTCCCAAAGCTCAGTTGGACTGGTGAGAGTGTTCCCTTCCATCAGCATATCTTGCAACTCATATGCTCCACTTGCTGCAGTTTTGAATTATAAAGCCATTTACAGTGCCTGTTTGAAGGTAAATTGAGCCTCAGCTAATAGACCCTTTTGCCTGATTCCATCATTAATCCCACGGACCAAATTGTCTCTTAGCATCTCATTAAGGGTTGAACCAAAATCACATGCTTCTGTCAGTCATCTTAACCTAGTCAAAAATCCAAATATGGCTTCCCCTGGCTCTAATTTCCAAGTAAAACAGATAGCATCTCAGAGATATAGGAGGCTTGGGGCCCTGAATGAAATCTGTCAACTCTTGAAAGATTTCAGTATCTGGTGCCTCGGGGAAAGCTAGGTTCCTAATAACTGAAAAAAACTGCAGGTCCACAAGCTGCCAGGAGAATTACTCATTGCTTTCCATCTGCTCTAGTGTTATTTTCCCGGTAAAAGTAATACATTCTTTCCACATACTGGGCCCAGCTTCCCAAATAACAGCATGATGCCAGAAATGCTTATCCCAACTCAAAGACAACCGTTGCAACTGAATTTTTTCAGGAGTGTGCATTTTTCTTATCAATACTGAAATAACTCAGCAGATGCTGGTATCCCAGCCTTTATTTCCAGAAGGAACATTTTGGAAACTGGGCCAGCTCTCAAAGTGAGCAGAGCTTCTTGCACTCCTGTTTTAATCTGTCAGCCAGGGCTCCCTGATTGGACCAGATTAACAGCCCCAGCAAGTGAATTCATATTCTATGAGGTCTATGTGGATGGCCTTGTTGCAAACACTGCGTCAGCTTCTGTTTAATCTTTGAAGCAGGTAAAAATTGCTTTCTTAATTATCTCAACTATTATGAGTCTAAAATCCTTTTACAAATAAGGTCTTTATACATCCTGTTTTGTGGTTTTTATGCCCTGAGATTTTGAGATAAGGAACCATCACAATACAATGAAATGTCAATAAGACCAATTTTGTATTTGCACAACACCAACTGAATTTCCACATCTGTTTTGACCGTGGTGAGACAGGAAGTTGACTCAATTGATGCATCATAGTCCTACTTGTAGATAATTTACACTAATGAAAGGGTTTGTGTGTTTCACACGTGGCTGGATTGCTCATATATTAGTGAGGAGTTTGATCAAGTTTTAGGTCTGTCTGGAGTCCAAATCACCCACATGGCACCAACCATTTTAAAAGTTGTTGCGGCACTTTAGAAACAAGCTTTAAAATTTGGAATATGTTCATGCAGTATATTTCAATTGTACTTCATGGAAAACAAATAAACAAGGTCACTTAGAGCTTTTGCTGGGTCAGAAGTGGGGAAGATTGCCGATTATTGCACAATGTTCAACACAGTTTGTGATTTCTCAGATACGGAAGCAGGCATGTCCAAATGCAGCTAGGCCTTGACAATATCTAGGCCTGGGTTGAAAAGTAGCAAGTAACATTCACACCACACAAATGCCAGGCAATGATCATGTCCAATAGAAACAATTTGCCTGCATTCAATAGCATTGAATGAGTCCCACACTATCAACATTCTGGGGGTTACTATTAATCAGAAACTGAACTGGACTAGCCGTATAAATATGGTGACTACAAAAATAGGTTAGAGGCTGAGGATATTGCAGCAACTAAGTCACCTCTTGACTGCCAAAGCATGATCACTATCTACAAGGCACAAGTCAGCAGTGTAATGGAATACTCCCTTGCTTGGATGAGTGTAGCTCTAACAACACTCAAGGTGCTTGACACCATCTAGGACAAAGTATCTTGCTTGACTGGCACCACATCCACTCCTCCTACCGCTGCTACTCAGTATCAGCAGTGAATGCCTTGTGCACTGTGGCAATTCACCACTGCTCCATAGACAACACCATCTAATCCCATGAGAGAGGAGGGTAACTTCTTCAGGGAGGGCATCCTTAGAAGAGGCTTCACAGTGGGGTTAAAGTTGTTTCAGAGATAGTAGGAACTGCAGATGCTGGAGTATCTGAGATAACAAGGTATAGACCTGGATGAACACAGCAGGGCAAGCAGCATCATAGGAACAGGAAAGCTGACGTTTCGGGCCTAGACCCATCTTCAGGAAGGGTATAGGCCCGAAACGCCAGCTTTCCTGCTCCCCTGATGCTGCTTGGCCTGCTGTGTTCATCCAGCTCTACACCTTGTTATCTCACCATCTAATCCCATGACCACTTTAATCTAGGAGGATAAGGGCAGCAGATACATCATCTACAAGTTTCCCTCTAAGGCAATCACCACCCTAACTTGGGAATACATTACTGATCCTTTGGTATTGCTGGGTTAAATTCTTAGAATTTCCTCCCTAATAACATTGTGGGTTTACATACAACACATGGACTCCAGCACTTCAAGAAGGCAGCTGACCACTACTTTGTGCAGGAAAATTAGGTGTGGGCATCAAAGGCTCCCAGCTGGTAATGCCCATGTCCAATGAATGAATAAAACAAATCATAAATCTATTTCTTAAATTAACCCAGATATGATGGAATTTAGTTCTGGTGCAATCCAATTTTTTTCAGCCTGCATAATGTTTGTACATCTGCACTGCCCATTGAAACTTTAGTATGGATTGTTGAGCCAAATTAATTTGGACAAAGGAAGCAGATGGAGATTGCTAAATACCTCATTTTTAATGGGGTTTTCTAATTTTAAATGTATTTCCTGTAGTTCCAAACATATATCAAAATGTCCCACCTGAGTGTTCTCTGATTTAAGGTTATTTTCCTGGAAAATATATTGTGCAGATTGTAGGCCACTGAGCTTGCTTGGAACTAGCCTTCCAAAGCGTTTTCATTGGACAGTGGCCAGGGTAATGACAAGAAAAAGTAAACAGTGAAAGTTGCCTACAAAGACCCACTACGCTTAGCCATTTTGCCATGGCACAGTGCAGAATGCAAGATAACCGTTTGTAGCCTGATATGGTGTCAGAAGCTCTTATCCTTCTCCTGATCTAATTTGTTACTACTTTTGTTATTACAATGTGTTACACCCTGGCTCCAAACTGTGTTATTCTTTGCAATGTTACGAATGCCAAGTAATCTACATTTGGAATATGTTTAACTGCTGCTATCCGGCGATACAGGATAAAGGGAAGTATTCTAATTTGCATAACTTGTTTATAGTGTGAAGGATTTCTGTGAAATTAATTTTATTGTATAATCATGTAAAGCTATTCTTACAGCTAGCTTTTTTTTATTGAAGTGTATTTGTTTTACAGTGTACTTAATGAAATATTCAGGAAGGTTTTTTCTCCCCCCGTTTGTGATTCTGTCACACTGACCTGAAGGTGCAGTGATCAGGGTTCTTTGGCGACAACATAAACATGTCATTTTCCTTCTGAAGTTTTGGTTTTGAGATGTTTTACGTCTTGTTTGAGGTTCAGTCGTATAAGTTAATGTTTGATGTTACTTATAAATCAGACCTTGCAATAAAATTCACTTCTTGTGATTTTGCTCTTCCCATGTAGTTTAGTTTGATGATCACATTTACTGTGTTCAACGCTCACTCCAGACTCAGTATTATTAATCCCATGTCAAAGTCAAGTTTCAAGATTCACTGAATGGTCAGAGGGTTTATTGTCTCATTCCAGATTCAGAGGATTCATGGTGATATCCTTGCAAATTCAGATTCTGCATGACCCTTCTCCAGATTTATAGAGGACAAAATTCAAAAGCATACAAAACAGGTGTGGTGAACATAATGCACAGTTAATTTGCACATTATGCTTCTGATGTAGAGCTAGCTTTTTGAAGTGTTACAGCGAATATACTTGCTAAGTTCAGGCAATACTAACTGCACTGGCAAATGGCTGAATGCCTCAGCAAGGGACCAAGGGCAGCACAGCAGCTCAGTAGTTAGCACTGCAGCCTCACAGCACCAGGGACCCGGGCTCGATTCCAGCCACGGGCAACTGTCTATGCGGAGTTTGCACTTTCTCCCTGTGTCTGCGTGGGCTTCCTTTGGATGCTCCGTTTTCCTCCCACCGTCCAAGGATGTGCAGGCTAGGTGGATTGGCCTTGCTAAATTGCCCATAGTGTTCAGGGGTGTGTGGGTCTGGGTGGGATGCTGCAAGGGGTGGTGTGGACTTGTTGGGCCGAAGGGCCTGTTTCCACACTGTAGGGAATCTAATCTAAAAGTCATGAGATGCATGTGCACTACTTAAAGCCATACCACCTCCCAAAGGCGAGGTACATTTTAACTAAAGAACATGTTAGATATCATTTTACAAATGATTCATATCTAGGTAAGTCATGGGAGACATAGAAAAACAAAAGGCCTTTGACACAACTTCTCAGAGGGCAATGGGAGAAAATTGCTATGGTGGTCACTTTCAGGAGGCTAGTCCCTAAAATGTGGATGCAAAATGGCAAGACTTCCAAAGATCTTACAAGGCTGTTCAAGATCTGTGAATATATTGTCAAAACCATGTCCTTATAACTATAACACTGGCCTCAGCAACTGCTCAATGCATCACACATATTGTGCACATGCTGACAAATTTCTATTAATCACAGCATACCTAACATTTATAGATCAGAGATAATGGGAACTGCAAATGCTGGAGGATCCAAGATAACAAAGTGTGAAGCTGGATGAACACAGCAGGCCAAGTAGCATCTCAGGAGCACAAAAGCTGACATTTCGGCCTAGAACCTCTCTCTGATGAAGGGTTAGGCCCGAAACGTCAGCTTTTGTGCTCCTGAGATGCTGCTTGGCCTGCTGTGTTCATCCAGCTTCACACTTTGCCACCTAACATTTATAGATTTCTTTTACTGTCACATAACCAGGACAATCACAAACTTCATACCCACTTCTCACGCTGCCAGCTATTGCATCAGAATATGAATGATTACAGCAGAAAAGTAAGCTATTTGGCCCATCATGTCTACGCTAGCCCTCTGTAAGAGCTAGTTTCACTAACTGCTCTTTCTCTGTAGTTCTTGCAAATGTTTTCAGTTCAGCTGCTGATCTAATTTCCTTTGGAAAGCCACCATTGAATTAGCCAATGCCACATTCTCAGGTAGTATATTTCAGATTCGATTAATTGACTGGGTGGAAAACGTTTCAAATGTCACCATTGCTTCTTTTGCTAAATACATGAAACATATGCCCTGTAGACTTTGATCATTCTGCTCTGGGAACTGTTTTGCCCAATCTCCTCAATATAAGCTTGCAATGATATTGAAAAACCTATCAAGTTCCTTTTCTTTTATCAAGAGAACAATCCAAGATTTATCAGCCCATCCATTTGACTGAAATTCTTCATGCTAGTAAATCTTTTCTACATCCTCTCCAAAGTCCCCACATCCTTCCTAAATTGTGGTGCTCACAATACTCCATTTGAAATTATATAAGTGTTTTAGAAAGATTTAATATAGCTTCATTGCTTATGTACTCTGTGTCTTTTTTTTAAAGCCTAGGTTCACACTGTAACAACTTCCTCAACACAGCCTACCATCTTCAATAATTTGACAACCCCAATGACACAGATAGCACTACACTCACTAGCAAGCTTCCCTCTCTTTTGCAGAATAATATGGCACATTACTGAAGACAGAAGCAGCTTTCCGCAGGGGGCAGGTTTCCCTGCATGCCCCTTATTAGAATGGCTATTGTAGATGACTTGACCAATGACAAGGCTGAATCAATAGAGAAACCTTCTATTTATATTCCACTGAGCCCTGATGCCACCTTCTCCTCTTTCTTTGAAGCTGCAGGTAATACAAACAGACACTTGCACTGACTCTTCTTCCCACACCACAACTTCACGAAACTGACTTTCTCTTTCTGGCACCCAAGAACTGTTGACTAGCCCGGCAGTGATGATAAAAAATGTTCAACAATTGATTTTCCTCTCATAGTCACCAGTTTAGATATTGACACTATCGGTAATTTTACAGGTTAATTGAGAGGAGGAATTTGCACATGAATATACACTGAAGCATAACAGGCTGCAGGCAAAGGACACACCTAGTACAGGTGACAGAGGGCAAGGCTACATGGGAGCTCTGCTTTGAAGGACTTAGTTGAGAATTTCAATTGGTTAGATATGAAACCAGCTGATGGATATGCATGTTGATGGTTCTTTGGCAGGCCACAGAAAGCTTGCAAATAATGCTCAGGAATGTGGAAGATTTTGGCATCAGTTTTGTGTGGTGTCCTGAAGGAAACTCATTCTCTCCATTTTAGAAGTGATGGCCTACTCTATTAGAACATTTGTGCAAGCAACCATAATGCGGCATCAGATTGCTGATATCTCACATTCCATTGCAACGCAAGCAGTAGCCATCCAACATCTGAGCGCCGCAGAGGAAGCTCAGATGGGGGTTATGCAAGATTGGTTTGCTGTCATTATGGTCATGGTTAGCAATGTTGGAAGAAGAGTGTCACAGCTGTCTATAGCAATTGTCCTTCGATAGATTATAACAATTACTGAGATGCTGCTCTTGTGGAGAGGCAATGGCCCCATGGAATACAAGATTTCTCAGGATGACTGCATTCCTCTTCCTAGCAATGTGAGAATGTCAGTTCTCTTGTTATTGCCTGCCAGCCAGACAACCCAAACTGCTTTCACCTTTGCTGAAATTGCCACAGAGCTTCTCAAGATCAACCTCAAGAACAGTGTTTCAGTGTTTCCGATAGAAAATTAACTGACTTCTGACATCAAATGCAGTAGCATTGCATAGAAGCACAAGAACAGGCATGTAGAATGTACAAGGGTAATTAGTTGATGATTGTATGCACTCGGGGATGGTTTAATTTATAAATTAATTTTGATCGTTTATTTTGTGCTAGCATTTACTTATGCAATGAGTGATGACTAGTCACAGATGGAGGTAAGAATTGAGACTGTTTGTTGGTGTGGAATACGAAATGTCTGTGCTGATATTGCGGTTAGATGAGCTGCTCATAGGCAGTACATTCAGAATGGGGCTGGCTGTGCTGCATGTCTCTTCTTGTTCCTCACCCTCCTCCAATCTTCAACTACTCACCATATAGCTGGTGACAATAGCAGTACAACAGGCAGCATACAACTACAGATCTTTAGAAACCTCAGCTGACTCCTGCAGCAGTCCATGCAGAGGAAATACTATTTCAGCAAGTCACTGGTCATTTTACGTGGGAGCAGGATACTCATTATAAACATACTGTCCGCGAATGTAATTGCGCAACAGAGTCTTGAGTGATGTGGTCAATGAAAATCCCCTGTCATCCGTTAATAATTCTTTGGTTTGCCACAGATACAGATGCCACAGAAAATCACCGCAGAAGTAAGGCACCATAACTGCTGCCAGAATGCCAGGCGTGAGCCCACATTATATGTGTGTACGTTTGCAAATCAACTGGACACTAAGGAAGTTGAGCTCCTTTTGTCTGTAGTACATTTCAGAGTTGACATCTGGCGCCCACAAAGTGATTTGTCTGCAGTTAATGACACCCTGCACCACTGGAAGCCTTTAATCCTTACATAGCGTGTGCCTTCTCCCTCTGCTCGACATTAAAAAGAGAAAGAAAATGTCACAACTACACTCCGGGCACATCCTCAGAATGAGTGGTGAATGAAGGATTTGTGTAAACACGTTTGTAGCTGCCTTTTAATTTTCAAGTGTTTCAATTAACAAACAACTAGCAGCTCATTTTTAAGATTTAAACAAGATAAAATATTAATGTATTACAGAAATAATGCTGAGAGTTATTTAAGTAAAATGTGATGAAGTTAAAATACAGGTACAAAGTAACTAAGGATAAACACTTAAAGATGAACATGAGATTTTTCTCAACAACTGATCCAGGCATTGCTTGCTTGAAGGAAAGGGTTGAAAATGTAAAATTAGATTCAGCAGCTGGAATGACAGGTCCTGGAAGTGAGTGAAGGCTTGTTTGTCTAACTTTACGACACTTCAGATTGTTGTTCCTGGTAGTCTGTTCCAGTACAGAAGTCCTGGGTACCTTCCTCTGTCTCCCATGACTGCTTCAAGATGCTTTTCTCATGGCGTTCAGATGATCTCGCTTGAGTTTTCTGAACAAAATGACTGTTCACAACTAGTGGGAAAAGAGCACTGAGTAGGGTGATCAACCATGATCATACTGAATGGCAAAGCAGGCTTGAAAGGCCTATTTTCCGTGTTTCATAAAATATCTTCTATTTTTCCATAAAGACTCTTACAATTTATTTACAATTGCACCATTGAACTCATTCTATCTGGATGCATCACAACATGGTATAGCAACTACTCTTCCCAAGACCAAAATAAATTATAGATCTATATTTCCTGCTGCTTTGGGAAAGCAATCAACATAATCAAAAATCCCTCCCATCCATTTATACCTTCCTCCATCCTCTACTGTTAGGCAGATGATATAAACATTTGCATACACGTACAAACTAATTCAAGAACAGCTTCTTTCCTGCTGTTATCAGATTTTTGAATGGATGTCTTTAATATTAATGTTGATTCTCCCTCTGCACATTCTCAATAGCTGCAACAGTGTATCCTGCACTATTTTGTTATGCTGATGCACTTGTATTGTATGGTCTGCCTATAAAACACATAAGATAACACTTTTCACTGTACCTCGGTAAATGTGACAATAATAAATCAAATTAAATCAAAACTTCTTAACAAGCTTTCTTATTAAGTGTTGGTTTAGCTTATATCAGGTGCACTGATTCTGTCTTTTAGTTAAGATAATTAACTTTTTATCTGTCCCAGTCATTAGTTTGAATGACTCTCATTCTGTCAGATTTTTGGCGAGGTGGGAAGAATTATTTACACCTGCAGAGAAACTGTTGTCAAGAAGTTTCTGTTTATTCTTGGAAATGTTCATTTAATTTTAAAGACCTGCTTTCCTTGTACTTTTCTTTATATATGGACAGTTTGATCATAACATCAGCTGAATCGACAAGAAAAGTCAAATGATTTATGGGACCCATGATGTAAGACACCAGGGCTAACTTCCTTGATAATAAAATGTGAGGCTGGATGAACACAGCAGGCCAAGCAGCATCTCAGGAGCACAAAAGCTGACGTTTCGGGCCTAGACCCTTCATCAGAGAGGGGGATGGGGGGAGGGAACTGGAATAAATAGGGAGAGAGGGGGAGGCGGACCGAAGATGGAGAGCAAAGAAGATAGGTGGAGAGGGTGTAGGTGGGGAGGTAGGGAGGGGATAGGTCAGTCCAGGGAAGACGGACAGGTCAAGGAGGTGGGATGAGGTTAGTAGGTAGCTGGGGGTGCGGCTGGGGGTGGGAGGAAGGGATGGGTGAGAGGAAGAACCGGTTAGGGAGGCAGAGACAGGTTGGACTGGTTTTGGGATGCAGTGGGTGGGGGGGAAGAGCTGGGCTGGTTGTGTGGTGCAGTGGGGGGAGGGGATGAACTGGGCTGGTTTAGGGATGCAGTGGGGGAAGGGGAGATTTTGAAACTGGTGAAGTCCACATTGATACCATATGGCTGCAGGGTTCCCAGGCGGAATATGAGTTGCTGTTCCTGCAACCTTCGGGTGGCATCATTGTGGCAGTGCAGGAGGCCCATGATGGACATGTCATCAAGAGAATGGGAGGGGGAGTGGAAATGGTTTGCGACTGGGAGGTGCAGTTGTTTGTTGCGAACTGAGCGGAGGTGTTCTGCAAAGCGGTCCCCAAGCCTCCGCTTGGTTTCCCCAATGTAGAGAAAGCCGCACCGGGTACAGTGGATGCAGTATACCACATTGGCAGATGTGCAGGTGAACCTCTGCTTAATGTGGAATGTCATCTTGGGGCCTGGGATGGGGGTGAGGGAGGAGGTGTGGGGACAAGTGTAGCATTTCCTGCGGTTGCAGGGGAAGGTGCCGGGTGTGGTGGGGTTGGAGGGCAGTGTGGAGCGAACAAGGGAGTCACGGAGAGAGTGGTCTCTCCGGAAAGCAGACAGGGGTGGGGATGGAAAAATGTCTTGGGTGGTGGGGTCGGATTGTAAATGGCGGAAGTGTCGGAGGATAATGCGTTGTATCCGGAGGTTGGTAGGGTGGTGTGTGAGAACGAGGGGGATCCTCTTGGGGCGGTTGTGGCGGGGGCGGGGTGTGAGGGATGTGTCGCGGGAAATGCGGGAGACGCGGTCAAGGGCGTTCTCAATCACCGTGGGGGGAAAGTTGCGATCCTTAAAGAACTTGGACATCTGGGATGTGCGGGAGTGGAATGTCTTATCGTGGGAGCAGATGCGGCGGAGGCGGAGGAATTGGGAATAGGGGATGGAGTTTTTGCAGGAGGGTGGGTGGGAGGAGGTGTATTCTAGGTAGCTGTGGGAGTCGGTGGGCTTGAAATGGACATCAGTTACAAGCTGGTTGCCTGAGATGGAGACTGAGAGGTCCAGGAAGGTGAGGGATGTGCTGGAGATGGCCCAGGTGAACTGAAGGTTGGGGTGGAAGGTGTTGGTGAAGTGGATGAACTGTTCGAGCTCCTCTGGGGAGCAAGAGGCGGCGCCGATACAGTCATCAATGTACCGGAGGAAGAGGTGGGGTTTGGGGCCTGTGTAGGTGCGGAAGATGGACTGTTCCACGTAACCTACAAAGAGGCAGGCATAGCTGGGGCCCATGCGGGTGCCCATGGCCACCCCCTTAGTCTGTAGGAAGTGGGAGGAGTCAAAAGAGAAGTTGTTGAGTGTGAGGACGAGTTCCGCTAGGCGGATGAGAGTGTCGGTGGAGGGGGCCTGGTCGGGCCTGCGGGACAGGAAGAAGCGGAGGGCCTTGAGGCCATCTCCATGCGGAATGCAGGTGTACAGGGACTGGACGTCCATGGTGAATATGAGGTGTTGGGGGCCAGGGAATTGGAAGTCCTGGAGGAGGTGGAGGGCGTGGGTGGTGTCACGGACATAGGTGGGGAGTTCCTGGACCAAAGGGGAGAAAATGGAGTCCAGATAGGTGGAGATGAGTTCGGTGGGGCAGGAGCAGGCTGAGACGATGGGTCGACCAGGGCAGGCAGGTTTGTGGATTTTGGGAAGGAGATAGAAACGGGCTGTGCGGGGTTGGGGAACAATGAGGTTGGAGGCTGTGGGTGGGAGGTCCCCTGAGGTGATGAGGTCATGAATGGTGTTGGAGATGATGGTTTGGTGCTCGGGTGTGGGGTCATGATCGAGGAGGCGGTAGGAGGTGGTGTCGGAGAGTTGGCGTCTGGCCTCGGCGATGTAGAGGTCAGTACGCCATACTACCACTGCGCCACCCTTGTCTGCGGGTTTGATGGTGAGGTTGGGGTTGGAGCGGAGGGAGCGGAGGGCTGCCCGTTCTGCGGGGGAGAGGTTGGAGTGGGTGAGAGGGGTGGAGAGGTTGAGGCGGTTAATGTCTCGACGGCAGTTGGAGATGAAGAGGTCGAGGGAGGGTAGGAGGCCTGGGGGTGGTGTCCAGGAGGAGGACTTGTGTTGGAAGCGGGTGAAGGGGTCAGTGGAAGGAGGGTTGGGTTCCCGGTTGAAGAAGTAGGCATGCAGGCGAAGACGGCGGAAAAACTGCTCTATGTCCGACCGTGACTGGTATTCGTTGATGTGTGGTTGTAGGGGGACAAAGGTGAGCCCCTTGCTCAGGACTGACCGTTCGTCCTCAGTCAGTGGGAGGTCTGGGGGGATGGTGAAGATGCGGCAGGGCTCAGTGTGGCTGTCTCCTCTGGGGTTGCTGGCTGTGGACCCAGAGGAGACAGCCACACTGAGCCCTGCCGCATCTTCACCATCCCCCCAGACCTCCCACTGACTGAGGACGAACGGTCAGTCCTGAGCAAGGGGCTCACCTTTGTCCCCCTACAACCACACATCAACGAATACCAGTCACGGTCGGACATAGAGCAGTTTTTCCGCCGTCTTCGCCTGCATGCCTACTTCTTCAACCGGGAACCCAACCCTCCTTCCACTGACCCCTTCACCCGCTTCCAACACAAGTCCTCCTCCTGGACACCACCCCCAGGCCTCCTACCCTCCCTCGACCTCTTCATCTCCAACTGCCGTCGAGACATTAACCGCCTCAACCTCTCCACCCCTCTCACCCACTCCAACCTCTCCCCCGCAGAACGGGCAGCCCTCCGCTCCCTCCGCTCCAACCCCAACCTCACCATCAAACCCGCAGACAAGGGTGGCGCAGTGGTAGTATGGCGTACTGACCTCTACATCGCCGAGGCCAGACGCCAACTCTCCGACACCACCTCCTACCGCCTCCTCGATCATGACCCCACACCCGAGCACCAAACCATCATCTCCAACACCATTCATGACCTCATCACCTCAGGGGACCTCCCACCCACAGCCTCCAACCTCATTGTTCCCCAACCCCGCACAGCCCGTTTCTATCTCCTTCCCAAAATCCACAAACCTGCCTGCCCTGGTCGACCCATCGTCTCAGCCTGCTCCTGCCCCACCGAACTCATCTCCA
Organism: Stegostoma tigrinum; assembly: GCF_030684315.1. NCBI lineage: Eukaryota > Metazoa > Chordata > Chondrichthyes > Orectolobiformes > Stegostomatidae > Stegostoma > Stegostoma tigrinum. The sequence goes on along the minus strand of NC_081357.1, from coordinate 66,993,904 downwards.
CCTATCTGGACTCCATTTTCTCCCCTTTGGTCCAGGAACTCCCCACCTATGTCCGTGACACCACCCACGCCCTCCACCTCCTCCAGGACTTCCAATTCCCTGGCCCCCAACACCTCATATTCACCATGGACGTCCAGTCCCTGTACACCTGCATTCCGCATGGAGATGGCCTCAAGGCCCTCCGCTTCTTCCTGTCCCGCAGGCCCGACCAGGCCCCCTCCACCGACACTCTCATCCGCCTAGCGGAACTCGTCCTCACACTCAACAACTTCTCTTTTGACTCCTCCCACTTCCTACAGACTAAGGGGGTGGCCATGGGCACCCGCATGGGCCCCAGCTATGCCTGCCTCTTTGTAGGTTACGTGGAACAGTCCATCTTCCGCACCTACACAGGCCCCAAACCCCACCTCTTCCTCCGGTACATTGATGACTGTATCGGCGCCGCCTCTTGCTCCCCAGAGGAGCTCGAACAGTTCATCCACTTCACCAACACCTTCCACCCCAACCTTCAGTTCACCTGGGCCATCTCCAGCACATCCCTCACCTTCCTGGACCTCTCAGTCTCCATCTCAGGCAACCAGCTTGTAACTGATGTCCATTTCAAGCCCACCGACTCCCACAGCTACCTAGAATACACCTCCTCCCACCCACCCTCCTGCAAAAACTCCATCCCCTATTCCCAATTCCTCCGCCTCCGCCGCATCTGCTCCCACGATAAGACATTCCACTCCCGCACATCCCAGATGTCCAAGTTCTTTAAGGATCGCAACTTTCCCCCCACGGTGATTGAGAACGCCCTTGACCGCGTCTCCCGCATTTCCCGCGACACATCCCTCACACCCCGCCCCCGCCACAACCGCCCCAAGAGGATCCCCCTCGTTCTCACACACCACCCTACCAACCTCCGGATACAACGCATTATCCTCCGACACTTCCGCCATTTACAATCCGACCCCACCACCCAAGACATTTTTCCATCCCCACCCCTGTCTGCTTTCCGGAGAGACCACTCTCTCCGTGACTCCCTTGTTCGCTCCACACTGCCCTCCAACCCCACCACACCCGGCACCTTCCCCTGCAACCGCAGGAAATGCTACACTTGTCCCCACACCTCCTCCCTCACCCCCATCCCAGGCCCCAAGATGACATTCCACATTAAGCAGAGGTTCACCTGCACATCTGCCAATGTGGTATACTGCATCCACTGTACCCGGTGCGGCTTTCTCTACATTGGGGAAACCAAGCGGAGGCTTGGGGACCGCTTTGCAGAACACCTCCGCTCAGTTCGCAACAAACAACTGCACCTCCCAGTCGCAAACCATTTCCACTCCCCCTCCCATTCTCTTGATGACATGTCCATCATGGGCCTCCTGCACTGCCACAATGATGCCACCCGAAGGTTGCAGGAACAGCAACTCATATTCCGCCTGGGAACCCTGCAGCCATATGGTATCAATGTGGACTTCACCAGTTTCAAAATCTCCCCTTCCCCCACTGCATCCCTAAACCAGCCCAGTTCATCCCCTCCCCCCACTGCACCACACAACCAGCCCAGCTCTTCCCCCCCACCCACTGCATCCCAAAACCAGTCCAACCTGTCTCTGCCTCCCTAACCGGTTCTTCCTCTCACCCATCCCTTCCTCCCACCCCCAGCCGCACCCCCAGCTACCTACTAACCTCATCCCACCTCCTTGACCTGTCCATCTTCCCTGGACTGACCTATCCCCTCCCTACCTCCCCACCTACACCCTCTCCACCTATCTTCTTTGCTCTCCATCTTCGGTCCGCCTCCCCCTCTCTCCCTATTTATTCCAGTTCCCTCCCCCCATCCCCCTCTCTGATGAAGGGTCTAGGCCCGAAACGTCAGCTTTTGTGCTCCTGAGATGCTGCTTGGCCTGCTGTGTTCATCCAGCCTCACATTTTATTATCTTGGAATCTCCAGCATCTGCAGTTCCCATTATCTCAGGGCTAACTTCCTTGTTCTTGTTTGAAATAGTGCCATGGGGAACTTTATACCCACTTAAGCAGGCAGATAGGGGTCTTTATTTCACATCACATCTCAATGACAGCCCCTCTGACAGTGAAATGCCTTGTTGGAATTGCTCTGGAGTGGCAGTTTTGATTTTTGTGCTTAAGACCTAAACTGGGACTTGAGTGTAGACCATATGAGACAAAGCTAAGTGCGTTAACAACTGAGCCACATCTGACATGAGAGAATGAAATGTATTGCTGAAAAATTATACATTTTGTTGATTTTTTTCATATTGCACTCATCAGGACAAATTGCAAGTATGACAGTTTCAGGTGAAACTAATGAGAATGGAGTACAAGATAACAAAGTTGCTGGATGAACACAGCAGGCCAAGCAACATCTCAGAGTACAAAAGCTGACGTTTCGGGCCTAGACCCTTCATCAGAGAATGGAGTACAGATTAGTTGGCAGTTAGAATTTGATTGATAGAAATGTTACCATGAATAATGCACCAATTAATGATGACTGACAGTTAACTGCCAGGCTTGTTTAAATTTTGAAGCAGCTGGATTGACTGTGACTGTTCAAGTTCTGTCCTACATTCATAATAAATTATAATTTTTGATAATTAATAAACTTAGCCCTCTTGGAATAAAACATCAAGTGATCTCCTTTATGCATTAATATTGGGCAGACTGGATGGTGTTGTAAACATTGCTTTCTGTAGTCTGGATAAAGCCAAACAGCTAAATTTCATGGTCATGCTCACCTTCCAAGTCACTGGCAATGCAAAGACATACTGTTACGAGGCTACAGTTGGTGGCAACATTTGGAAAGGATGTCTTTCATACCATATTGTCTAGTATACTGTTTCTCACTCGGGTTAGTGCTCCTGAACACTCCAGAGGGAATATGGCTAACTGCTAAAAGGCAATCTTTACTTTTTTCTTGACCCTTTCCCACTAGCTTGTTCTGTGTTGCCTCTGTTCATTTTCCAAGTGATGCTGCATGCCAAGTGGAATACAAGAAGCGCAACCATGTGTGTGAATAATTGGTTCTGTGCAGAACCCTTAAATTTAGGACTGAGTCCTTCAGCACATACAATTTTGCGCCCTTTAAAAATTTCCAGAAACCAAAAAATGCTACAATCACAGGAAAACCTAGCAGAAATCAATCAGCAACTTACTTATAAGCATTTGCAACCCAGTTAAGGATCAGTGTGGGCTCCTTTCTGCTGCTGAACAGAGGGTCAACTGTGCAAAATTAAGAGACGGGTCTAGCATGAGGTCGTAACTGATGCTGTAGTGTGACTGGAGAACAAAGCAGGAAAGTTTCTGCTTTGTATTGGTAAATTGCTATCTGTAAACCAACTTCACTAAGCAACCTATTGTTTCTAATATGTTAAAACAGTGTCTAGACTTCTGTTAACTGTGAAGCCCCTTTACAGTTACCCTGAGATTCAGAAAGGAGCTGCAAGAATACAAGTTCCCTCTTTATGTTTTTCTGCAACTTTCTGAGCAGGGAAATGTGAGAACTCCTGTTTATAAATTGTTGGCTGATGGCATGGTAAAGTGGCCTCCTGTGTTTGTACAGTATCATATGAACTGTGGCAATATTAAATTTTGCCATGACATGGAGTTGGTTTGTGGAAACAACCTAATTCATTTTTCCTTGTTAGCAGGTGTCACATTGGACAGTGATGGATGGAAAGTTCCCGTGATTCAATCATGCGATGTGTACTGATGGGCTATTGTATGTGATGTGAACTGTAATAGTATTGTGTTACATTTCAGTTGTGGGGGAATAGGATATCTAACAGGATATCTAACAATACCATTTGGGAACAATGAGCTCTGATTTATACTTTCAGTCATTGTCTTCCCACATACCTCACTCAGACTTGTTTACAATGAGTTTCAGGTCATATCACTGGTGGGATATAACTGTTGGGTCATTGCCCCTTCTGTAATCAGAATGTCGTGTATCATTTATTTAAAAGACTGTTCTGATGAAAGGCAATATGTGGTTTCAAATCATGCTGTTCAGAATGTGCTAAGTATGTTAAGTCAGGAAATTAATAAAAATTATATTCATTCAAAGCAGAGGAACTGGTTTCGTCCCTGATTCACATGTCACAGCCTTAAAGATTTGTGACTTTGCTGCCAGTGAGCAAGGATGAGAAAGAAAACAAACTTACCTCTTAGCATAGTTCAGAAATTGTTAACAGCCACCAGGCTGAGATACCAATCATAGATTCTCTACAGTGTGGAAGCAGGCCATTCACCCCACTGAGTCCACACTGACCCCACTCTGATGCACCCTCCTACCCTTTCCCCATAACCTAGCATTTCCCAGGGCTAATCCACCTAACCTGCACATCTTTGAACTGTGGGAGGAGACAAGAGACCCCAGAGGAAACCCACACAGACAGAGGGAGAATGTGCAAACTTCACACAGATTGTCAACTGAGGGTGGAATTGAACCCAGTTCCTTGGTGCTGTGAGGCAGTAGTGCTAGCCAGTAATTCACCATGCTGTCCCAAATGATGGTTTGCTATTCTTCCGAAGGCATGAGGCAAGAAGTTGAAAACCTTACAAGAATGAATGAAAACAATGTTAACAGAAACAATAATTTAAGTGTGCTTCTTTCTGTTTGTAATACTGAATTTGCTGCCCCATGATGTTGTCTTCTCTAAATTCGGGGCACCAAATGCATCCTGAGAGACTGCTTTACAGCAACCCTCCATGTAGTCTGCAGACATGACCCTGGACTTCCTGCCACTTGTCATTTTAATTCTCCATCTTACACCTGCATTGACCAGTCACTGTTTGAAAATCAGGCGTCTTCTGTTTAAGACAAAGATGGTGAGATTTATTTTTTTCCCAAAGCGACCATGAGTCTTTGGAACATTCTTCTTTTGATATCTTTAAGGCAGAGATAAATAAATTCCAGATTAGTAAGGGGTGAAAGGTTACTGGAGTAGACAGGAAATGGTTTAATCACATCAGCTATGGTCTTATTGAATGGCAGAAGAGATTTGAGGGTTGATTGGCCTGATTATGCTCCTACTGTGTATTTTTGAATGAGATTCTTAAGTGGCTGATTGTGGATAAGCTACTTTTCACCCTTTCTGCCATGGTTTTGACTGCAGGGGGATAAAACGGTTGAGGAGCCCCTTCCTGCCCGATCGAATCATCCCCCTGCCTCTGAAAACATCTCTCAGGGTGGGATCAAAACAAACTGGGTTACATCTTGACAGGACCAGGACTGATGTAAGACAAGTATTTGCTAATGTGATTGGGTGGATTTGAACTAGAATGGCAGGGAAATGGGAACCTAAGCAGGATAACAAGGGAAAAAGAAACAAAGATGTTAATAAAAGAAGCAACAGAAAAATGCAAAAAATGGTACGCAGGGTAATCAAGGGCAAGAGGAAAATAGAGCCACAGTACAGTGAAAAGTTAGGAGGGTAAAAAATGCCAGAAAGGCAAACTGAAAAGCTTTGTGTCTTAATGCATGAAGCATTTGAAATAAATTAGATGAACTGATGGCACAAATTGAGGAAAATGGATATGATTTTGTAGCCAATACAATGAAATGGACACAAGGAGATCAGAACTAGGAACTTAGCATTCAGGGATATTTGAGAAAGACAGGAAGGAAGGAAAATGCGATCGGGTAACATTGTTAAAAGGAGATGAAATGAGGACAGCTGTGAGAAAGATCCAGGCTCCGATCATGTAGACTCCATTTGAGTGGAGCTAGGGAAAGAAACTTTGGCAGGTGTAATGTATACACATTCAAACAGTGGCTGCACTGTAGGAACAGGTATAAATCAACAAATAATAGGAACAGGTAAAACCAAGAGTGCAATAATTATGGATGACCTCAACCTTCATATTGATTGGGCCAATCAAGTAGAAAATGGCAGCTATGATAATAAATTCACAGAGTGCACTACGAATACGTCATGTAGCCGATCAGAGAAAAGGTTGTCTTGGAGCTGGTAATGGATAATCAGGTACATTTAATAAATGAGTTCAGTTTAAAAGATGCCTCGGAAGTAGTGATAATGACATGTTAGAATTTAATATTTCCTTTGAGAGTGAGAAATTTGGGTCAGCAACAACTATGTTTAAATTGAATAAGGGGAATTACAATGAAATAAGAACAGAGTTAGAGGATATAGTAGACTAGGTAGCTAGATTAGCAGGAATGACAGGAAGCAAACAGTGGCAGACATTTAAGGTGGTAATTCACAATTCTCAGCAAAATGGTATAAAAGACAGGGATAAGCCAAACATGGCTAACCAAGAAAGTTAAGAGGAGTATTAACTTGAAAGCAAAAAACACATAAGGAGGCAAAAGTCAGTGATTGCCATGAAGTCTGGGATAAATTCAGAATCCAGCAGAGAAGGACAAAAAAAAGATAAAGAGGAAAAAAGATAAACTAAGACGGCATACTAGTGAAGAATATAAAAACTGACAATGAGGTCATTTAAATATGTGAAAAGGAAGAGAGAAATCAAAGTGAACATAGGCCCCTTAGAAAATGGATCTGGGCCTGTAGTTATGGGGAACAAAGGAATAGCAGAATAGTAAACAGATACTTTGCCTAAGTCTTTACAATGAAAGATACTTTGAACTAATGAATATGGGGCATGAGCTAAGTACTATTACCATCACTGGAAAAATAGTATGAGACCCACAAATGGGGCTAAAGGCAGTTAATTTCCCTGGCCCTGATGGTTTTCATCACAGGATGGAAGGGCAGGTTAAGAGAGAGATGCAAACAGTTTACAGACAGATATTGAAGGTCAAATAAATGGGCAAAAGTTGGCAAATGGAGTATAATGTGGGAAAATGTGAAGTTGTTTACTTCGGAATAGAGAACAATACAATGCATTATTCAAATGGAGAAGAAAGAAAGCTGCAACAAAATGGGACTTGGGGTACTTGTATATATGAAACACAGAAAGCTAATACACAGGGAGCAGAAGATAATCAGGAAGGCCAATGGAATGTTGGGCCTTATTTCAAGTAGATTGAAGTTTAAGAGGAGGGAAATCTTACTTTGACTATACAAGATATTGATGAAACCACATCTGACATACTATGAGCAGTTTTGGTTTCCTTATTAAAGATATTATTTCATTGGACACAGTTCAGAGAAGGTTCACTAGGATGATCCCTGCTATGGAGGCATTATCATATGAGCAAAGGCTAAACAGATTAGCATTGTACTCATTGAAGTTTAGAAGATTAAGAGGTAATCTCATTGAAACTTCTGGGATTCTTAAGGGTCTTGACAGGGTAAATGCTGAGAAGCTGTTTCTCCTCAGAGGAGAGTCTAGGACAAGAGACCTCAAAATAAAGAGGCACCAATTTAAGACTGAGATAAGGAGGAATTTCTTCTCTCAGAGGATTGTGAGTCTTTGGCACTCCTTGCTACAGAGAGCTGAATGGGAAGAGTCCTTGTGTATGTTTAAGGCTGCAATATATAGATTCTTGATCAGTCGAGGAATTTAAGGTTAGGGGAAAACAGCAGGAAGTTCGGATGTCAGATCAGCCATTATACTATTGAATGGCAGCACAGGCTCGACAGGCCATTTGTTCTCTATCTCTTATAGTCTTATTGTCTCCTGGACTCCTCCACCAATACTGCTTCACCATGCTACCTCTGACATGTGAGCATCCAGCTTCTGCCATGGACAGATTGGTGGCTGCATGAGGTGCCAGGTCCACCATGTTCACTGTCTGTTTTATATATGCACAGACCTGCATTTCATCCCTCTAGTCATTGGTGCTCAACACCAACTGCAAGGGAACCAAGAAGATGATAAACATAACTTTATTGGGGAACTGCCTTCTTCATAAGGAGACCAGGTGGTGCTGGTAAGCACCCAGTGGAGAAGGAACCACACAGACAGCCCTCCTAGAAATCTCCTCTGAGGACATTTCAAACGTGGACCCCCAGATTACACTGAAGCCTAGTGGGAAGGAAGGAAAGAAAATCTTCTGAGAGCAAATTGGTGGCATAGGTGAAACTTCATTGTAAATATGTTCCCATGTTTGGAAATATATGTTCACTTTTTCATCATTAGCTTTATAAGGGTCATTCTAATTATAACAATAAGAATGAAAGTGTAGATGCTAGCCATTGTTATCCCTACATCATGTTTTACAGTGCAAGGGGTGAAGTGAGCAGCTCCTGCATTGTGTGCAGGGTATGGCCCCCAGGAATATGAATACTCCTTTGGCAAGTTAAATGAATCTTTCCATGCTGCAATATATTCATGGTGCATCGTAGCCATTAGTGGGATTGCTTTATGGTGTGGCCTAATGGGCGTCATGGATGCCTGGGGCCAGTGTTTGAACTCCACGCTCATCAGGCCACTGTGTAAGGTTCACATTTTGAGATCACAGGTATCTTTCACTTGCTGAGAGATGACGTGATAGAGGTGTACAAAATGATCAGAGTTGGACCTTAAGAGTAGGGTAAATGTTCGGCACAATATTGTGGGCCGAAGGACCTGTACTGTGCTATACTGTTGTATGTTCCATATTTTCTATGCGCTCTATGGGCTATTGCTCTTTGAAGGGCCTCAGATTGTACAAAAGTGGAACGTCCTCCCACACAAATGAAATACCTACTGCATTAATTCTGTTGTAAGCCATTTTCATCTCCCTTGCACACTTGCTATTTGGATCACAATGGAAAATAACAGTGCTTGTGCTTCATAGAGTGAGTCCCAAAGTCTGCTTTCATCTACTCACCCCCCAAATCTTCATATCCCCTTTCTGGTTACCCTTGCTATCAACCCATCAGCTTTTTCTCAGTTCCCACTCAACCTGCCAATTAACTGTTTATCTCCATGCTTTATTCCCTGAACCCCAGGCATCTTGGTTGTTATGCCAGATGAAGTAGTGCACAGTCTCCCATCGAAGTCAAGATGGTACTATATGGTTACACCCTTCCCTTTTTACCCCTTTCCCTCTGATGGTCTATTTTTCCCCCTTATATGCTTGTCTCTCTGAGGGGGCAAAGCAAAGAAGTCAAGACAAGGAAAGGTGAGGCAGAGTTGGTATAAGCATCCAAGCAGACACAAGGTAACTGAGCACTAAGAAAACAAATTGAGGAGCCCTAAGATGTAGCCTGGTCGAATCTGTAAATGGAGTGTCTGTCCTTCTGCGCCAAGTGTCCTGGCGTATCATTCCCATGAAGGGTGCCCATGTGTTCCAAAGTGCAGTGACGAAGTACAGAATCAGCTTGTAAATGGCTTGGAGTTGTGCCATGACAGTACAGTGATGTTGATACATACCTGTTGCCAATAACAATGGACAGGGAGTGCATGCAATTGCTGCCCATGGAGCACTCTCTGAAAAGTTGGTGATTGCCGTCTAAGAAGGAGACTTGGAGAAACAAGTAGAAATCTGGTAACTGCTCTAACATTCCTGTCAATAATAGTCACTGTTGAGCTGCTACCTATTGAGTGGGAGAATGGGAATTTGCACGTGAGGCGAAATTAGCTAACATCAGATGTAAATGCATGCAAATAGATGCAAATAAGCTTTCTGGTTTTATGAGATTCATGTCTCACCATTCAATGCAGAACTAGATTGCTCTTGATTTCAAGAGTTTCTTTACTATGGATCTCAGACTATTTTCCCAACCTCTCACCAACATTCACATTGTTCAGAGACTGGAACTCTCCTGAACCTTGTGGTACTTTACACTTGTGCATAGAACTTAGCCCACCTCAAACAAGCTCGTGACAGAAAACTATAACCTGCTTCTTTATTACTTACTTTCTGGCTGTCCTTAGTGTTGTAGAACTGTAACATGATGAACCATCTCAAAGACCATTGATATTGACAAAATTGCCTGATAGATTTTGATCTCTCTGTTAATCCTTTTTTTGTGGAGGAAAAAGGATAACTCCATTGTTAATAAAATAAAGAACAGTGGATGCTGGAGATCTAAAACAAAAACAGAAATTGCAGGCAAAACTTAGCAACATCTGGCAACATCAGTGGAGAGACAACAGAGTTAATGTTTGGAGTCTAGTGACTCTTCAACAGAACTGATAGCAGTGAGGAAAAAGTGGCAGTTATGCTGAAGATAATGTTGGGGGTGGTGGAGGGAGAGGCAGATAGGTGGAGATGAAGCCCTGAGAGAGAGAGAGAGGTATGAAATGGGCAGGCAGGCAGGCAAGAGGATTAGAAAGCTAGGATGGAAGAGAAGCTGAATGGCTGATAATGTGAGCTGAGAGTAGGCCAGAAAAGGTAGGCTGTGCTGTGACCCACCCATGTAATGGTGGAATAACAAGGTGCAGAGCTGGGTGAACGCAGCAGGCCAAGCAGCATCATAGGAGCAGGAAAGCCGACGTTTCAGGCCTAGACCCTTCTTCAGAAATGGGGGAGAGGATAGGTGTTCTGAAATAAACAGGGAGAGGTGGATAGAAGATGGATAGAGGAGCAGATAGGTGGAGAGGAGACAGACCGGTCAAAGAGGCGGGGATGGAGCCAATAAAGTTGAGTGTATGTGGGGAGGTAGGGAGGAGATAGTTCAGTCCAGGGAGGACGGACAGGTCAAGGGGGGGGGGGGATGAGGTTAGTAGGTGGGAAAATGGGGGTGGGGCTTGATGTGGGAAGAGGGGATAGGTAGGAGGAAGGACAGGTTAGGGAGTCAGGATGAGCTGGGCTGGTTTTGGGATTCGGGAGCGGGAGGAGAGATTTTGAAGCTTGTGAAGTTGAGGTGGGAAGAGGGAATAGGTGAGAGGAAGGACAGGTTAGGGAGATTGGGATGAGCTGGGCTGATTTTGGGATGTGGTAGGGGGAGTGGAGATTTTGAAGTCCATGACTCCCTTGTCCACTCCACACTACCCTCCAGCCCCACCACACCCAGCACTTTTCCCTGCAACCGCAGGAAGTGTTACGCCTGCCCCTACACCTCCTCCCTCACCCCCATCCCAGGCTTCAAAAAGACTTTCCATATCAAGCAGATGTTCACCTGCACATCTGCCAATGTGGTATACTGCATCTGCTGTTTGCATTGTGGCCTCCTGTACATCGGGGAAACCAAGCAGAGGCTTGGGGACCACTTTGCAGAACACCTACACTCAGTTCGCACTAAATAACTGCACTTCCCAGTCGCGAACCATTTCAACTCCCCCTCCCATTCCTCAGACGACAAGTCCACCCTGGGCCTTCTGCAGTGCCACAGTGAAGCTACCCGAAGGTTGCAGGAACAGCAACTCATATTCCGCTTGGGAACCCTGCAGCCAAATGGTATCAATGTGGGCTTCACAAGCTTCAAAATCTATGCTCCCCCACCCCATCCCAAAACTAACCCAGCTCGTCCTGCCTCCCTAACCTGTCCTTCCTCCCACCTATCCCATCCTCCCACCTCAACTTCACAAGCTTCAAAATCTCCTCCCCGACTGCATCCCAAAGCCAGCCCAGCTCGTCCCTGCATCCCTAGCCTGTCCTTCCTCCCACCTATTCCCTCCTCCCACCTAAGGTTCCACCCCCTTCTCCTACCTACTAACCTCATCCTGCCCACTTGATCTGTCCATCCTCCCTGGGATGACCTATCTCCTCCCTACCTCCCCACATACACTCAACTTTATTGGCTCCATCCCCGTCTCTTTGACTGGTCGGTCTCCTCTCCATCTATCTTCTCCTCTACCCATCTTTTATCCACCTCCCCCTCTCTCCCTGTTTATTTCAGAAGCCCCTTCTCCTCCCCCATTTCTGAAGAAGAGTCTAGGCTCAAAACGTCAGCCTTCCTGCTCCTCTGATGCTGCTTGTCCTGCTGTGTTCATCCAGGCCTACACCTTGTTATCTCAGATTGTCCAGCATCTGCAGTTCCTACTATCTCTGAATCATGTAATAGTGGGACCAGGATGTGATTGTTAAAAAAAAACCATGGAAGGATGGAATCAGGCTCCTAAGTTATTGAACTCAATGTTCAGCCCTAGAGGCTTCTGGGTCACCAAGTGGAATATGAGATGCTGTTCTTCAAGCTTGCAATCAGACTCGCTGGAAAACTGCAGCAGTCCTGGCTTGTGGCAGAAATGTTGGCATGGGAACATGATGTGTGTTGAATTTCCAGGCAAAGCACAGGGTCATATTTACATACAGAATGTCATGTTCTCCAAAGTGGATTTATAAAATCATGACAGGGATGGATAGGGTGAATAGCCAAGGTCTTTTCTCCAGAGGGCGTAGGTTTAAGGTGAGATGGGAAAGATTTAAAAGGACCTGAGGGGAAACTTTACCATACAGAGTGTGGTGCATGTGTGCAATGAGCTGCCAGAGGAGGTGGTTAAGTTAGGTAAAATTACAACATTTAAGTGGCATCTGGATGGGTACATGATTAGGAAGGGTGCAGAAGGAAATGGGCCAAATAGGACTAGGTGGAAGCATGGTTTTAGAATTAGAATTCCTACAGTGTGGAAACGGGCCCTTCGGCCCAACAATTCCACACTGAACCTCAGTGCACCCCACCCAGGTCCATCCCCTTATAACCCACCTATGCTACACATCCCTGAACACTATGGGTAATTTAACACGGCCAATCCACCTAACCTGCACATCTTTGGACTGTGGGAGGAAACTCACATAGACAGTTACCCGTGGCTAGAATCGAACCTGGTGCTGTGAGGCAACAGTGCTAACCACTGTGCCACCGTGCCGCCCAAAAGTCAGTTTAGGATATCTGATCGGAGCGGATGAATTGGACTAAAGGTTTCGTTTCTGTGTTGTATAACTCTCTCTCTACGACTGTCTGGTCACCCAATCTGCACTTCATCTCGCCGCGGTAGCGGAATCCATTTTGAGAACAGCGAATATAGCAAACACTGGCTTGAGTAAAGTGCGGGTAAAATGTTGCTTCACCTGGAAGGTGTGCATAGGATCTTGGATAATGAAAGTGAGGAGATAAGCAGGAATGTTACACCATCTATAATTGCAAGTGAAGGTGCTTTGGGAAGGGATTTGTAGCGGAGGAGGAGTAGACCGGAGAGTTCCAGAGAGTACAGTCCCTGCAGAAGGCTGACAAGGGAGGGGAGAGGAACATGTGTCTCGTGGTGGCATCCTGAAGGAAGTGGCAGGAATAGCAGCTCATGCTCCTTTGGAAAAGGAGGCTGGTGGGGTGGTAGGTGAGGAATGGGAGTTCCTATTATTGGAGAGCAGAAATGTGGGAGATGGATAGACACGGCTAGGGGTGGCCCACGCCTCCTGATGTTGGGCCTCAACTGAAATCATATTCACTCACTTTGAAAAAAACAGTTTCAGGCCTGATAGCTGGCACTGTTTAAAATCTGTCATTTCCTTCGTTGCCTGCAGCAACAGTCAGCTCTGATGGTTACCAGAACCACACCCTCAAGCACAGCAAGAAGAGAATTGTTTTTTCTCTCGCTCTGCTGTTCGGTAATGATCACAGTCATGTGAGGACTCCTGTGGCCATATTAGCTTTGCACATACACAGGGGAAAATAACAGGCATTCTGGAATGATTTCTGAGAAGAAGCAAAGCTCAATTCTGGATATGTTCATTTTTGCCATAAAATATAGACATAAATCAGCAGGTGACATCTCTTTAAATGCAACCCAGAGCCTGAAGCCACAATAGGTTTGGTTTGTCCAAGTCAGTATCACAGAAGGTAATGCATTGTCCACATAGAAACCTACAATTGTTGATACAAGGGTTGCCTGATTCGCTGCTGATCATTAATGTTGACTAATGTTCCTAGGTATAAGGAGAAAGTAGCAGCTTTGAAATAAGAAGGTTACAGCATAGCATTCAGAATAAGGCCACGAAGCCCGAATGATGTTTGTAAATTTAGCACAGTTTTTGGTTTTCATAACAAAACTTGATGAAGCCAGTCTCCTGGACCAAGGTAACTCTGAGCTATATCACCTTATCTAAACCTATTTTGTCCAACCTAAGTTTTAATAATGCATTGGGGGTAGACATTTGCTAATGAGCCAACATGATAGAATCCCAAGAAGAAAAGGTACTTACATACTTATAGTTCGGTCGGTGAATGTAGCAGCTGCAATGTGTTGTCTTCCACCCCTGGTCATGGTACGTGTTTCCAGTACGAGGAGTTCAGGTGATACCATTAAGTACATTTGTCTGATTACATTCGCTTAGCTGAAATGATAAAAAGACAATTAGAATGCGCAAAATGCAATGGACATGATTGCTTGATGTGATCATTTTTAGCATGCTTTCCCGGACAATATATGACGTGCTGATGAGGGACAAATTAAAGTGAGCTGTATGGCCTTACTGAATCACTGCAGTCAGGATTATTGCAATTGTCCCTGGCAGGGGCTTAAATTCACAATGTTTTACTCTGTAATTTACTCCACCCATTTTATATGTGGTGTCAGCCATTTTATGCAGTTATTGCTCAGTTCAGCATTGATCCATGATGGCAAGGTTACAACCGTACCCAGATAAGTCTCCTTAACATCACTGAGCAAATCTTCCAGGACTAAGTGTGATTGATCCCCTGGATTGAATTAGCCGAATAGTCCTAACTGAAGATGGCCTAACCTTGGCCTACCATTTCCACCGCACTCTGATTGACCAACCCACAGTCCCCCACTGTTTGCACTTGGCTTTCAGCCTGAGCTGCAAGAACATGGATCCCCAAACTTTGGAAGGTCCGAGTGCCTGACTGACTGTGACTCTAGACTGCAAAAGGGTAAGCCCACCATTGACTTTGATGGAATCCATTGATGAACTGCAGTTATCCTTCATCCACATAGGTCTGCTTTGCTTTGACTTTTGCACATGACTATTTGCTTAAGTACATGGAGTGTGCTTGCTGCCTTAGCTGCTGGCATAAATGTGACCTTGACTGCTCAGCGCTTTCCACCATGACAAGCTGCCTGCGCCTACACGACAAGTGATGCAAAAGACAGCGGCTGGCAGCCCATAACTGAGCCGTGAACTGACTGTGCTCTAAGAGGCTGTGCAAACTGCACAAGTTGGCAGTCGCTGTATAAGCACAAAATGAGTGAGCACTAAGAAAGCAAATTAGTAACCACAGTAGGCACTCTGTGTAGATGCATAAGATACATGCTTGTCAATCCACACAGTGTTACCTGTCTCACCATGTAAGTTTGGGTGTGTTCTGAACTAAAAGTGAAATGATTCTGGTTTTTCCATTTTTACTGTACTGCCCCAACTTTCTCCTTGTTGCCCCCGTCACACCAGAGAGTGGAAATTTCTACTCAATTTTTCAAGCTGCATATTATTCCATTTCTTCCTTTGTGTTTTCGAAAAAAGATGAAAATTGTGCAGAAAATAATGATTGAAACACGCAAGTAATTCCAGTAGTGAAGTTAAGAAAGGTAAGATGGAAACCGTAGAAAAATAGCAGAGTAAAATAGATTTCAAAGGAATGAACGCAAAATGAAATCAAGAATAAAGGAAGCCCTTGCAATCAAATAGCACCTTTCATGGCCGCAAAGACTTTATAGCCAATGAAGTACTATTGATCTGTAAATGTTGTCAGAAAATTAAATGAGAAATTTCAATAGTAAAGTAAAAGAATCTCAACTACGCTGAAACAATCTCTGCTTCATGTGTGCTCGTGAGATGCTGCTTGGCCTGCTGTGTTCATCCAGCTCCACACTTTGTTATCTTGGATTCTCCAGCATCTGCAGTTCCCATTATTTCTGCTTCATGTGTGTTACTTGGAATTATTGTGTCTCAATAAGAAATTTCCCTTTCCCAAATTAATCATGCTCTGTAGTAAGTTGTGAGAAGATGTTACTTTTACTCTGTGAATTATAAGAAATATTGATATGTTAAAGTGAAGGGGCTTTGTTATTATGAAATTAGTTTAAACCCACAGGGAGATAGGTTTGTTTGATAAAAATGGCACCATTATTCAAACTGTAAAAGATTCAAAATTTTCCTGATTGTTTAAAAAAAATCACTTCATTCACTCAACCCCAACCAATAAAAAATTTTGTTGATCTAAACCAATGTTTTTAGATTCAGATACAATTTAGCTGTAATATTAATGCTGACTTACTTGCCTGTTCATTCAAAATACACATTAAGGCAATATCTAAATGATCTCACATTCTGAGAACTAATTATTTTAAAAATCATTTACTAACAGTCAAAGGTTTGTATTTTTTAAAATTTCCTTCACTCAGGTCCTAAATGCAGTTTGCTCCTTAAAGGTACTTCACACAGTTGGACTGAGCTCAGATGAATGGCCGGTGACAATGTCTATTGTAAGGTTTTGGCGCTATTACATTCTTTCTTTTCAGAACAGTCATCAATCTCATTATGCCTCCCCTTTCTAATTCTGACCAGGTTGGAGAAACTTCCTCCAATTCTCACATATCTTCTTAATGTTCTTTAGTTCCTCGTATCTTGAAAGGTGTACTTCAGACTATTGTGGCCCTTTCTAACACAGTTTGTGATTTAAAATGATTTGAACAATATTAACTTAAAAGAACAACATCAGTGAGTACCTGAATCATTAATAATTTATATAAAAAGTTTGATTTTGAAAAACCTTAAATTTAGCTTTATATTTCAGAAAATACATTCAATGCTAAGTAAGAAACAAAATCAATATTTTTTTAAAAATGTGTGTTTCATATGCTGTCCATTACAAGCAAAAAAAAGGGTGCATATTTGGCTTTTATTCATCCTATTATTAGCATGCCTTTTGGCCAACGTTAGGTCTTAAAGTCATCGTAGAGTTCAGTCCAATGCGATTGCACATTTTCTTCTTTCCATTTTGCTTTAAAAGAGAGAGGCCATTGAATCAAATCAATGCAATTGTAGATGTTGCTAAACACGCAGAAAATAGGAATGCAAACTTATTGCAGAGGAAATGTTTATCAAAAGGTCACTGATGGGCTGCTTGCCCAGTTTAATTTAAATTATTTAGTTCAAAAACTGTTGAATTTAACAAAAAAGCTGCTTGAACATGGCTGCAAATGCTAAGTGAACAAAGACAAACTTTCTGAAATTGTTCTATGTGACTTAAGTCTCCACCCATGATGATTTGAAAAGTAATTTATTTTTGACAATTTATTCCAACTTTTCTGTAACTCTTGATGACTCTAGTAAGTAAGTGTAGGGTGTGTGAACAATTGACTGTGAGTTATGAGTTTTCCAGTTCAGTGTTTTGGAGAGGGTTTGAATTGATAGAGCTGTATCGTTTATGCTTACTGTATAGCTGGACAACTTCTTAGCAATTTCCTGGACTATAAAATGCACCCATTCCTAGAGGGCATTCTCATGACAATTTTAAGTCCCAGTCCAGCTGTTACAAGGCTTGATTTGGAGAGTATACAAGACTGTGCCTTGAAGCTGATAATAATGAGATGACCACAATAAATGTATAAAACTTACAAAACGTCGTCCTAAATATTTGTACTGCAGCCTTTTGCGTAACCAAACTGCCTGTCACTTTACTGACCCATCCTGGATTCTCCTTTAAGTAATCTTGTCATTTTGCCAGTCTTGAATGTTTTGTGTAACCGCGCGGGCTTAGAAATGTCTTGCCCAACGTCTGGAACATTTTAATGAATTCCATTTTATTGCCTTAACTGTATGACCTCTGAAACTGTTATTATTATAACTCAATAAAAATAAAACGGATTAAAGCGAATAAACAAACGTCAGTACATTGTATGTATTCTTAAAGAGAATTTCTCAGTCAACACTTTCAAAGAAAGAAAAGGTAAAACGAATTAGTTGTGGCTTTCATATCCTTTTCCTTGACTTGTTTAATCCTGTTGAATACTCCTGGAATCTGGGGTGGGGGAAACAGCTTGGATGAATTAATCAACACACTAGAGAAATTTATGTCAAATTGGCCAACAAATCTGAAATAGCCTATTCAGTAATATTGGGACAAAGTACTGTGGATGCTGGTATCCGAAAGGAAAATGACACTAATTATCTGTGGGAAATGCAACAGAAAAGGGCCATTATTACAACACCATTGGATAGCAGATTTGGAGTTGGCTTGATTTGGGTTGGGAAGAGTTTCTCTCATCAGGTACTCGACCACCTAAGCATTGCAAGATATTAAATGTTACTCCAGAAAAGGAATGAGAAATCAATCTAGAGTTATGGACCAGTTAGCCCACATCCAAAACGATAACAATTTCTTTATCCTTTCATTGGCAAGTGTTTGTTGCACATTCATAATTAAACTGAGATGACTGGCTTGCTGCATCACCTCTGAGGGCAGTTAAGAGTCAATTAGACTGCTGAGGGTCTGGAGTCATATATAGGGCAGGCTGGGAAAGAAAAGCCAATTTTTTTGCCACTTTGTGATAATTGTGATGGTTTTCATAGTCACAAATACCAAGATTAGCTTTATTCTCCATATTTATTTAGTGAATTTAAATTCCACCAGTGGTTGTTGTGGGATTTAAATCCACGAACCCAGAGCATTAGACCCTGGGGCTAACTAATCCTGTGACATTACTATTGAGCCACCATGATATAATGGCAGCGGTATACAAAATATTCATTATTAATTCAGAAGCTGCCCCCACCTTCAATACATTTATTAATTTGCAAACGCATGGTATGATCAACTGGTCCATCAAATCTGAGTAATTTTTGCTCTGCTGCAATGAGGTAACACATTTCCCAAGTATTTTCCACCTCACCAGGAAAACATTTTAGAAACAGTAGATAAATTCAGAGTAAAACTAATTCTGGGAAATTCCTCATGAACTGCCTAGATTGAAGTGAGCACCTGATGCTAACAATATATATAAGGTAATAATCCAGTATCTAACCCACTTTTGTGTGATACCAGTTACCTTCAGGAAATATCCAGCTCCTCTTGAGTATTTTCCTCAAATATGCACATTTTCCCAAGTCAGTGACATTGCCCAAGTGTTAACGGTTTTCTGTAAAAATAAACTTTGGCAGAAAGAGAAGACTGTTTCTTAAATGGAGAGCAACAACAGAATTTCAAAGTGCAGAGTGATTCAGATGTTCTCGTGCAAGACACAAAAAGTTAAAATGAAGACTAATTGAATGATGCCCCTTATTAAAAGAGGAATTGAATGTTGAAGTAAAGATGTTCTACTTCAGTTCTCTGTTCCATTGGTAACACAATAAAAAATATCAACAGGATTAGGTCTGCCCTGCCATTCAATAGAATCATGGCTGACCCCATCCATTTTCCTGCCCTTTCCCCATTGTCCTTACTTGCCTGACTGATTAAGACTCTATCTATCTCAGCCTTACATATATACACAAGGGCTCCATCCCCACAACTCTCCGTAAGGCCATAAGACATAGGAGCAGAAATTAGGCCATGCAGCCCATCCATTCTGTTGTGCGATTCAATCATGGCCGATAAGTTCCTCAAACCCATTGTCCTGCTTTCTCCCCCTAACCCTTGATCTCCTTAATAATTAAGAACCTATCTGTCTCAGTCTTAAATGTAGTCAATGACCTGGCCTCCACAGCCTTCTGTGGCAGTGAATTCCATTGATTCACCACTCACAGACTGAAGAAGTTTCTCCTTATCTCCGTTCTAAAAGGTCTTCCCTCTACTCTAAGGCTGTGCCCGCAAGTCCTAGTCTCTCCTACCAATGGAAGCATCTTCCCAACATCCACTCTGTCCAGGCCATTCAGTATTCTGTATGTTTCAATTAGTTCCCCCCTCATCTTTCCAGACTCCAGTGAGTATAGTCACAGAGTCCTCACATGTTCCTCATATGTTAAGCTTCTCATTCCTGGGAACATTCTCGTGAACGTCCTCTGAACTAGCTCCAGGGCCAATATGTCCTTCCTGAGATATGGGACTCAAAACTGCACGCAATACTCCAAATGTAGCCTGACTAGCGTCTTATAAAGCCTCAGCAGTACATCCCTGCTTTTATATTCAAATCCTCTTAAAATAAATGCTACCATCTCCAACACATCTCTCACCTTCCTGGACATCTCCAACACATCCCTTACCTTCCTGGACCTCTCTGTCTTCATCTCAGGTAACCAGCTAGAAACCGATGTCCATTTCAAGCCCACCGACTCTCACAGCTACCTAGAATACACCTCCTCCCACCCACCCTCCTGCAAAAATTCCATCCCCTATTCTCAATTTCTTCGCCTCCACTGCATCTGCTCCCAGGATGAAGCATTCCACTCCTGCACATCCCAGATGTCCACGTTCTTCAAGGACTGCAATTTCCCCCCTGCCCCGCAGTGTTTGAGAAAGCCCTCGACTGTGTCTCCCGCATTTCCCGCAACACATCCCTCACACCCCGCCCCTGCAATAACTGTCCAAAGAGAATCCCCCTAGTCCTCACATACCACCCCACCAACCTTCGGATAGAACGCATCATCCTCCGACACTTCCGCCATCTACCTTGTCTGCTCCACACTGCCCTCCAACCCCACCACACCTGGCACCTTCCCCTGCAACCGCATGAAGTGCTACACTTGCCCCCACACCTCCTCCCTTACCCCCATCCCAGGCCCCCAGATGACTTTCGATATCAAGCAGATATTCACCTGCACATCTGCCAATGTGGTATACTGCATCCACTGTACCCGGTGTGGCTTCCTCTACATTGGGGAAACCAAGCGGAGGCTTGGAGACAACTTTGCAGAACACCTCTGCTCAGTTCGCAATAAACAACTGCACCTCGCAGTCGTGAACCATTTTAACTCCCCCTCCCATTCCTTAGACGACATGTCCATCCTGGGCCTCCTGCAGTGCCATAATGACGCCACCCGAAGGTTGCAGGAACAGCAACTCATATTCCGCTTGGGAACCCTGCAGCCCAATGGTATCAATGTGGACTTCACATGCTTCAAAATCTCCCCCTCCCCCACTGCATCCCAAAACCAGCTCAGCTCATCCCCTACCCCCACTGCATCCCAAAATCAGCTCAGCTTGTCCCCGCCTCCCTAACCTGTTCTTCCTCTCACCCATCCCTTCCTCCCTCCTCAAGCTGCACCTCCATTTCCTACCTACTAACCTCATCCTGCCTCCTTGACCTGTCTGTCCACCCTGGACTGACCATGCCCTCCCTACCTCCCCACCTATACTCTCCTCTCCACCTATCTTCTCCTCTATCCATCTTCGGTCCGCCTCCCCCTCTCTCCCTATTTATTTCAGAACCCTCTCCCCATCCCCCCCTCTGATGAAGGGACTAGGCCCAAAACGTCAGCTTTTGTGCTCTTGAGATGCTGCTTGGCCTGCTGTGTTCATCCAGCTTCACACTTTGTTATCTTGGATTCTCCAGCATCTGCAGTTCCCATTTTCTCTAACATTGCCCTTGCCTTCCAGACTACTGACTCAACCTGCAAGTTTACCATGAGAGAGTTCTGGACTAGAACTCCCAAGTCTATTTGCACTTCACACTTCTGAACTTTTACCCCGTTTAGAAAATAATCCATGCTTTTATTCTTCTTACCAAAGTGCATGACCTCACAACTTCCCACGTTATACTCCATCAGCCACTTCTTTGCCCACTCTCCTAATCTGTCCAAATCCTTTCTGCAGCTTCCCTGCCTCCTCAGTACTACCTGTCCCTCCACCTATCCTTGTATTGTGAGCAAACTTAGCCAAACGTAGCTCTCTGTGGCAAGCAATTCCAAACACTCACAACCTTCTGAGAAAATAAATTCCTCCTGTTGTGTCTAGCCCTAGAATCCCCCATGAAGAGCAACATCTTCTCAACAGTATCCTGGCAAACCCCTTAAGAATGCTATATGTTCCAGTAAGATCACCTCTCATTATTCTAAACTCCAATGAATGGAGTCCCAACCTGCTTAGACTTTACTGGGGAATATCCTAGTGAATATTCTCTGAGTTGCTTCTGATGAAATAATATCTTTCTTTTAATAAGGGGACCAAAACTGCTCACAGTGCTCCAGATGCGGTCTCACTAGCACTTTGCACAGTTGCAGTAAGACTTCCCTCCTCTTATATTTTAACTCCCTTGTAATAAGGGCCAACACTTCATTATTGTTCCTGATTATCTGCTACACTTGTATGTTGGTTTTCTTTGTTTCATGCATAAGTGCCCCCAAATTTCTTTACATTGCAGCTTTCAGCAGTTTTTCTCCATTTAAATTTTATTCTGTTCTTATGCTCTCACTTCCAAAATGAACAATTTTACATTTTTCCAAATTACACTCATTTCACAACACTTTTGGCCACTAACTTAACCTATCAATATCTCTCTGCAAACTTTGTATGCTTCTCACAATCTGCCTTTCCACCTATTTTAGTATTGTCTGCAAATTTGCCTACATTATGTTCAGTTCCTTCATCCAAATTATTAATATATATTTTAAAAAGTTGCAGTCCCAGCATTTATCTCTTGGAACCCCACTGACCACAGCTGACCAACCTGTGAAAGAACTCCCTATCTCCACTCGCTGTTTCCTGCTCATTAGCCAATTCTCTATCTATGCCAGTATACTACCTCCAACAGTTTAACTGATGATTTAACCCTTTGTGAGGTACCGTATCAAATACCTCTGGAAATCTAAATACAACACATCAACTGGTTCTCCTCAATTTACTCTGATGCAGACTTTCTAAAAAAACTCTAACACATAAGTTAGACACAATTTCCCTTCCATGAAGCCATGCTAACTCTACTTGGTTAGATTATCATTTTCCAAGTGTTCATGAATATGAATGTTCATCAACATCATGAATACAATGAGCAAACTTGGTTTCCTTGTTTAAGGAAGTATGTAAATACATTTGAAGCAGTTCAGTGAGATTCACTATAATGATACCTGGAGTGAATAGGTTGTTTTTTGAGAAATTGTTGGACTGACAGGACTTGTTTCCACTGGAGGAAAATAGAGAAGGAAGGGTGACTTGGCTCAAGTATGTAAGATCCTGAATAGTCTTGACAAACTGAATGGGGAAATGATGCTTCTTCCTGTGCATGAGTCCGGAACCAAAAGTCTGAAAATTAAGGATAACCCTTTTTGGGCAGGGATCAGTATAGAGGTTTGGAACTCTGAAGCCAGTGGTAGTCGGGGTTGCAGGGAGGTGTCATTGAATATTTTTAAGGTGGCGTTAAGCAGCTCATGTTATGCAAGGGAGTCAAAGATTATAGTAGATAGATAGAAATGTGGAATTCAAAACATAGAGTTCAACCATGAGTTAAATGAATGGTGGAGCTGGCTTGAGGGCTGAGTGGCTGACTTCTACTCCTAATTTGTTTCATGCACGACCCCTTCCTTTTTACTAACTGAAACTATAATTATGAACATGTCTTTTCATCAAAAAAAATGCCGGATACTAATCTTGTGACCCTACTCTGAACTGTTTCTGTTGCCTCTAAATTGTCCATCGTGTGAAGTGACTGGAACTAAGCACCAAGCAAAGTATTCTGTTGTTACAATTGTGGCTAATGCACTGGTAACCAAGCCCCACTACTCCACAAGCTGTAACATTGTGTTACTGCTTTGATTCAATTACCAAATGTGAGAACCATGAGTTTCCTGAAACCGAGATTGAATTGCTAAAAAGCCATAAAATCAATGGGTGAACTTCTAAGAACAAAAACAGACATTCCTGGAAAAGCTCAGCAGGCCTGGCAGCATCTGTGAAGAAAAATAAGAGTTAGATGTTTTGAGTCTGTTGAACCTCCCTCAGAACTCTGAGGAACTCTGGTGAACTTTCAACCAGACTTTAGTTTGGTTGAAAAGTCAGTTAGACCTAGGTCTTTGAATAGAAGAAACAGCTCAGCTTTCACTGTTTAGAAGGTAGTCAAAAACAGATATCTGGAACTTGTTTAGCTTCCCAGAAATACTTCATTGAGAGCACATTTCAGCTGATCCTACCTGAAGGTTTCTTCTGATTTTTTTTTAAAAGAGAGAATCTGGCTCAAAGCAAGATTGACACCCTTTTCCTTACTAACTTATCCGAGTGTCCACTGGAAAAACAGAAACTAACTTCAGTAGAGTTCTGAAATGAAAATAGAAATCACCGAGAGAATTCAGCAAGTCTAGCAGCAATTATAGAGAGAAAGCAGAATTAACATTTTGGATCCAATTACCCTTTTCCAGAACAGTACTGAACAGGGATCACTACACTTGAAATATTAATCTGTTTTCTCTCCACGGACGTTGCTAGATCTGCTGAGTTTCTGCAGCAATTTCTATTTATGTTACTGATTTCCAGTATCTGCAGTTCCTTGTTTTTTTTTGTCCAAGCAATCTTCACTTATAGGCCCCATTACTTCCAAACCAAATTTGACTCACAATTAAAGCAATAAACCTCACCTCTCATCTCATTGCTTGTCACTTTTCCAAATTTACTTGAATTTCCAGAAAGAAAGTGTGAATAACAGCTCACAAGGCCTATTTTATTTCTTTTTACAAAAACAGCGTCGCTTCAAACCTTTGCCAAATCCTGTTAACCCAGAATTTATTTTTTTATTTGTAAACTTTTTTACTTATCATTATCCTAATAATCAACTTTCAGTATAGACTCTCTGAATTATTCTGTTCCTGTAGTGAATCATGCAATAAGACCCAAGATTTTCCTTCCAACATTTTGATCATTTTTGTTCATTCAGGTCTTTGCCCACTCGCTTAACCAGTCTAAACCCCTCTGCAAACTCTTTGTGTCATTTTCACCACTTACCTCACCACCTATTTCTGTGATATCCGCAAATGTGACAATAGTACATGCACTTTCCTCAGTCAAGTCATTCACATACATTGCAAATAATTGGATCAACATAAAAGAAAGTGATAACTCTAGAAGAGTGCAATGAAGAGGTGGTAAGTGTCCCCTTTTCTGCCTTGCATGTTTTTTTGTTTTGAAAACCAGTAAAACTGTTGTGCGAATTTCCTTTAAGTAGTATTAACTGGAGTAACTACTGTGAGACCTATTGCCGTTTTCTCAGAGTGCAATAGGCCACTGAGCGCCTCCTCTGTGCCTGGTGAAAACTCAAGGTTACCTGATTTCTAGCCCTATATGTTTTCTATTTTTCTCATTTTGTTGCATTTCTATAGTGTCCTGCATCCTCAGCTGTTCACATGCACTTGTATCATTAATATAACTTGTTTCTTCTGTGATTCTTTCTCTTACCTGAATGAATGATCAGATCAACCAATATTGTTTGTTGTTTGATGATTCTTGGACTATTAGGACTTATTTACGAGGGAAACAAAAATTAGCTTCATTTGAGGAGTGAGACTAGGAGGCAAATTTTCCTGCCCTAGTTCAGTACCCTACTTCCATGATGCTGAACTTGATAGTGCGCACAAACTGTGCTGTGACTATCCAAGAGCAGGTTTGTCTCAGTCTCCTGTCTCAGGCATTAAGATAGATCAGGGACACAGCCCAGCTCAGGACCATACTGCCTTCTAGCTGTGTCCAATATTGGAAACAGGAAGGCAGCTGCAGGCTTGATAGGTCTTCAGTAATATGGTTAGCCTCAGATTCTACAGCAGCCAACCTGGTTAAAGAAGCTGTTCACTGCTTGATGTCAAGAATACTGGACCCCAGACCAGCAGTGCTATGGTGTAGGGTGTTACAATCAGGTGAAGAGGGGTGATCTACTCATCCTTTTAATTCTTCTGAATTGGTCACAACAAAATTTTTTTTTATTTTTAGTGCCCAGCTATCATAGTTCAATTAAACTTCGTTGACTGCCCCCTGTCCAAAAATGAAGGAGATCTAATTCTGAGGTTTGCTTGGGTGAAAGAGAGTGACGTTTCATTATATATTAATCTGAGAAACATTAGAAATGAAGACATCAAACACATACACAAGCATAGGCGTTTAGGTAATAAGCTTGCAAAAGGTGGGTGGTATAAAGGGATGTCTAGTACAGATAGAAGGTAATGATATTTGCAGGTTAAAAATTTTATAGTTCTTGTTGTGGAACTAAAGCTCTTGTTATAATTATGAAAGTAAAATGTAAGTCCCAACATTTAAGCTAATGTCCTGTTTGCTCAGGAGTTGTGAAGCATGCAGATTACCTTGGTTTCTTAGTGAATCGTGGTTTCTCCAGCCTATTTTTTTCACCAGTTTGTGTTTCTGAAATTCAGAGAGAGAGAAGGAGGGGAGATCTTTCAGTTTCCTTGCTGATATCAGTCAAAGTTGCTTTTTGTCTCCTTTGCTGCACAGAGAAAGCTACTGAAATGTGGCTCACTTATATATTCTATGTCTAACTCAGTTATACTTTTCAAACTGAAAACTTTGCAGGTATCCTTTTGTATCACAATATGTAGTTATCATGTAAATGTGACAAAAATAAGAAATGTTAATTTCTTGGCGTTTTACTCAGTTGCATGGATTTGTGATTAAAATGGAAGTTCTGAGCCAGCTGGTTTTATATATTCTATGCAGGTTGCCTGGGCTTGTCAGATTATCACAATAGCCACAATAGTCTTCTGATGGGTGGTAGAGGTTGCGGGTCAGATTGCCTGAGGAGCCTTGACGAGCTAATGCAGAGCGTCTTGCAAGTGGTACACATTGCTGTGACTGTGGATCGATGGTAAAGCGAGTGCATGTTGAAGGTGGTGAATGGGATGCCAAACAAACTGGCCACTTTACCCTGGATGGTGACAAGCATCTTGAATGTTGTAGAAGCTAAACACATTCAGGCAGATGGAAAGTATTCCATCACACTCCTGGCTTATGTCCTGTGTAAAAGATGGACATGCTTTGATCAGAACCAGAATTTCTAGTGTCTGACCTGTTGTTGTAGCTACAGTACTTACACGGTTAGTCCAGTTCAGTTTCTGATCAATGGTAACCCTGATAGTGATGATAGTAGAGCATTCAGGGATGTTAACAGCATTGAAAGGCAAGTGGTGATGGTTAGATACTCTCTCGTTGGAGACAGTAATTGCCTTGCACTTGTGTGGCACAAATAGACCTTGCCACTCATCAGCAGGATATTGTGCAGGCCTTGCAGCATACGGACATGGACTGTTTCAGAATCAGAGAATTCCCAATTATCAAAGAACTTCTGAACCAAGGAGGAATCATAATAAACTCAAAACATTAATGCTGTTCTTGTCTCCTCAGAGGCATTCAGTCCTGCTAAGTTTCTCCAGCACTTTCTGTTTTTACTTTCCCACTGTTTGATTGGCTTTTATGAGGAAACATTATGAAGGAAAGTTAGGAATAGAAATTATAAACTGACTGATTTATGACAATCTCTCATTGAAAGCTTGCCTTACAACTCACTAACAGCCTTCTCTTTCTTTCCAAATATCACATACATCAAATGTAATTATAGTATTTATGTTGACCTATAACCAGTTCAGTGGTTAGTTCCTGGAAAGAATGCAGTCCTTTCAATGAAGCATAATTTAATCACTATTCAATTGAATGGTCAGTTCGAATATGTACTTTGTGATGATTTATAGCTTACTAATGCCTGTTAAATTTGCAGCATTTGTAGATGCAGTGATGCCTTTTGATAAATGCTATACTCCATATAATGAACTGTTTCTCACTGTCAAGTAGCTATTCTAGAAAAAGGTTAAACATTATCCTGCACACAACTCAGAACCTTAATGATAGAAAATTAATGAGGATTCTTAGAGCTGCTAGATGCTGAAGCTGCAACATAAAGTTCGATTGTTAGATTAGATATGGTTCCTACTGAAAAATCCATACATGAACTCAATTTTGGAAATGAAGAGATATCATGTATCTCCATTATGCGGATAGAAAAATGGAAAGATGTCATTCTGGCTTAGACAGGAAATTTTCTAGCAGCTGACTAAACAGCAGGATTGGAAACAGACTGAAATAAGCTTTGTGAACCTAAGGTAAAGTAAGACTTACTGGTCAATAGAGTGATTCATGCTAGTGAGCAATGAACAAATGGGAACCAGGAAGTCAGTTGGAGACCCTTATCACCAGATCCTCTAACCTCTTTTATGCAGTTTATATGCATGATTTTTTGCAAAACAGGCTCACTTTAATATATGTTGAAGACAGTGTGTATACGTGCCTCAAATCAATCATGTCAAAGGGAAAGCCGATTCTGGGCTATTCAGGAAATCAGTGCTCATACTTATAGGTATGGATGGTTCATTGTTGTGATCAAAGTTCTGAAAACGGACTTTAAATTGAGACATCTTCTTCGTCTGAATATCTGAACAAAACAAAGATTGAAGGGAGAGATGCAAAGTAGGTTTAGAGCACAAGAAGTGGGTCATATACTTCCACTCTAACTCATTCAGTCATGTTAAAGATTCAGGTGCTCCCCTCTGGGAGCATTCAAAGGAAATTGTCTTCATGTTTCTGTTCATCAGGGAAGAATTATAGGGAGGTGATGACCTAGTGGTATTATTGCTCGACTATTATTCCAGAAACTCAGCTCATTTCAGGCACTTGGATTCAAAATTTGCCACGGCAAATGGTGAAATTTGAATTCAATCAAAAAAAATCTGGAATTAAGAATCTGCTGTTGGCAGTGAAACCATTGCTGATTATTGAAAAAAACACATCTGGCTCACTAATGGCAGCACGGTGGCTCAGTGTTTAGAACTGCTGCCTCACAGCGACAGGGAACCAGGTTTGATCCCAGCCTTGGGTCACTGTGTAGAGTTTCCACATTCTCTCAGTGTCTATATGGGTTTCTTCTCTAGTTTTAGGTGCTCTAGTTTTCTCCCGAAGTCCAAGTATGTGCAGCTTAGGTGGATTGGTTATGCTAAATCGTCCACAGTGTCCAGGGATGTGCAGGCTAGGTGGATAAATGTGGGGTTACAGGGATAGGATGGGTGGGATACTCTTCAAGGGTTGGTGTGGAATGGACTACTTCCACACTGTAGGGATTCTATAATTCAATGTCCTTCAGGGAAGGAACTCTCCAATGCTCACCTGGTCTGGCTTACGTATGACTCCAGACCCACAACGATGTGGTTGACTCTCAAATGCCCTTTGAAATGTATAGCAAGCCAATCAGTTCAAGGAAAGCTAAGAATGGGCAATACATACTGGCTTAGTAGTGACACCTACATCCAACAAGTGAATTTAAAACAAAAGTGCCATCATCTAGTGTATGAGATAACAAGGTGTAGAGCTGGATGAACACAGCAGGTCAAGCAGCATCAGAGGAGCAGGAAAGCTGACGTTTTGGATCAAGTCCCTTCTTCAGAAATCTTTCCTGCTCCTCTGATGCTGCTTGACCGGCTGTGTTCATCCAGCTCTACACCTTGTTATCTTAGATTCTCCAGCATCAGCAGTTCCTACTATCTCTGTAATCATCTAGAGCATGTTTTATCGTTGAGTTCAGGGTTGGCAACACCAGACAAAGTCAAAGTCATTAAATCCAGATTTTTTTTATTGTTTAAATGACCGTGGGAGATATTGGCAGCATCAGTCTGTCCATGGCATATATCATCAAGCAAATCACAAATACATTATATATAAGACCAATTACCATTATCCAAATCCCCGCAACTAATAAGTAACAGAGGGAATTGTCGATTTTCTGTATCTCAGAATTCCTCAAAGTTTCAGGCATTATTAATTGCTCTAAAAATACTTCATTGGCTCTGCAGGCAATTCATGATTTGAATGAAACATAGTGAATTTCAAAATCATCAATGTACTGATATGCAGCGAGAAATGATATATAGTCATGTACCATAAAGCATCTATGATTTTCTTATTTTTTAGAAATAATTTATACCAGAGTTAATTGAAAGAGAATTCAGATTCAATGGACTTCTTCAAGGAGACAAAGGCCCCTTTTCAATCTGGCTCATATCAATTTTGTGACTACCAGAAAAACCAAATGAACATTGACGTTACATGGTGCGCAGAACCATTATTGAGAAATGTTTACAGGGATATTCAATCTTTTTCTAACATTTATATTCAATTGTCTCTCTTATCTTTGATCATTCAGAAGTTTTCTATCCCTGCCTACCTACAGAAGTACCTTGAGCTTAGTGAAACCATCAAATCCTTCAGCATGTTAAAGTTGGGCATGAGAGTCTGCTGTATGCTAATGCCCAAGGTTTGTGTAGCAATAGTTGAGCTTTCGTGAAAGTTATTTCCAGTCTGCAAAAGTATTCTGTTTTCTTTCCACAGATGTTGCTAGATTTGCTGAATTTCTCCAGCAATGTTGCTTGGTTTCAGATTTCCAGCATCTGCAGGTCTTCCTTTTATCTTTTACAGAAGTAGCTACCCTGGCCTTGGTAAGAGATCTTGGTAAGCTTTTCATGATGTGCCTGGAAAATAAATTGAACAGACAACCTTATGCATCCTTGAGTTCTCACTCCGGTTAGTGAAACTAATAGAATGTCACTTTATACCCAACTGCCAAATTTAAAAGTTTATGTAAATTTCCTCCTTGAACAAACACTTGGTTAACATTTGTGTTACATCAAATATCCTGAATGTAATCTGAAATAGACAAAAAAAATTCAAGAAAAAAGATTCATTTGTGAAGAATGTTTATGGAAAGCAGTGATTTTAATGCCAAATCTTCCATCAACCTTGTTTAACACCAGGCATTTCCATACTGACCCTCATAAATCTTTTTGAATTCAGGGAAGTTCCATAACTTGCTTGCAAATGGGAAATGAAGCAGACACTAGAAATGTTGCCGGAAGCACATCTAGGGTTCCTGCCATTTGATGGAAACCTCTGCTTGGGGTCCTCTTTCACTAAGCTCACCAAAGTATGTGGGAACCGACCTTTGGGCAGTGATGAGATCAGAGAAACCATCGGATCCTTCAGCATGTTGAAGTTGGACATGACAGTCTGCTGTATGTTAATGCCCAAGGTTTCCATAGCAACAGTTTGAGCATTCATGAAAGATATTCCCACTGTGCAAAAGCATTCAGTCACTGTCAGATGATAGAAGCCTGTGGGATCACAGACCACACTTCTGATCAGGTGATTTCCGACAGTACACAGATGTAGGGCATGGGTTTATCCACGGGGATAAAATTTGCAAGGTGTGTTGGAGGGAACTAAATGGCTACAAATAATATTAATTCTCAGACAGCAAGCCACTTCTATATTTAGCCTATGCAAGGTCTGTGACCTAGAGCCCTGTAAATTGAGCAAAAGCATATGGTCGATAGGTTTCTGATTCTCTTTTGCCACCACCACAACCTCCTTGTCACTTTGTGCTCTATTCAGTTATCCCTCAGTGTAACTATGCAAATTCCTCAGGATAAACCTATGCCAATGTTTGCAACAGGCAAACTGCCAAATTTTTCTGTGATGTTGATAGTTCTTGAGAATCCTATGGAAATAGAGGGACATGGTATGCAAAAGCAGAATACTTCGGATGCTGCAAATCTCTATCTCAATGTCAGAAAAACAAAACAACTAATCATTGATTTCAGGAAGAAATCTACACCTCTACCTATATAGGCAGAGGTGAGGTGGAGAGGGTCGAGAGCATGAAGTTCCTAGAAGTAATGATAACCAACAATCTATCGTGGACCTCCCACACAGATGTGACGGTCAAGAAGGCTAGACAATGCACCTCCTTCCCCAGGTGGCTCCAGGAAATTTGGCACGTCCCTGTGGACCCTCACCACTTTATGCAGATGCATCATAGAAAGCATTCTAGCTGGGTGCATAGCAGCCTGGTATGGCAACTGCTCTGCCCAGGACCATTAGAAACTACAGAAGGTTATGTGCTCAGCCCAGACCACCATGGAAGCCAACCTCCTGTTGATGGACTCCATTTACACTTCTCATTGCTGCGGAAAGGCTGCCAACATCATCAAAGAACCCTCCCCCAACACCTGTAATACTCTCTTCCAACCTCTTCCATCAGTCAGAAGGTACGGAAGCTTGAACATATACACCAACAGGTTCATGAACAGCTTCTTCCCTGCTGTTAATAGACTGCTGAATGGACCTCTCTAACTTCAAATAATGTTAATCTTATTCATGTTGATCTTACCTTGTGACCTCCTGTGCAGCTGTACTCTCGTACGCCTTTCTCTGTCTGAGTACCCTATGATGCGTATGTCCCAATTTGCTATGATCTGCCCGTATAAAACTTTTCACTGTACTTAGGTACATGTGACTACAATAAATCAAATCAAATGATATGAAAACAAAGAAATGCTGGAAATACTCAGAGGGTCAGGCTGTATCTTTGGATAGAGACAGAGTTGCTGTTTCAGGCCAAGATAATCTTCCATCAGGTTCGAATGAAAGGTCATCTTGACCTGAAATGTTAAGTTGGTTTCTGTCCACAGACACAGCTTGAGGGATGTAGAAAGTTGACAGCAAAATGTTCCATCAAATATTAATAACATGATACTTTACAGTGTGTCAATATTACAATTAAGCATCTGCATGTGCGAGGGTGAATAAATGAATAGGAATTGGTATAAGAAGATTAGCATAAGTTACTAATAGAAGTGAACTTGGAGGTTATATTTTGCTTTGCAGTGACCCTTTCCCATTCATTTAAGCTGTATTTGGTGCCGTTTTTCTGTGCAACCAGAAAATTGTTTTTGAATTGCGAATGAACTGGCAACAAACATATTTTTGGAAACTTGAGTTGTCAATTCAGCTCCATAGGTCACAATCATTTCTCTTGAAATTGCAATTAAAGAGTTTGACTTGCTGCAACATGTCAAATTAGGAAAGGATTGCAAGGATGTTTGAGTGGTTAGCATAAGTTTGCAATCAATATTTAACAGGTTCAGAGGAAATATTTTGTGCACTTAATTTGTATCAAGAAATGGTGGGTACTCTGACTAGGGCAGATTTTCCAGGAGTGGTAGGGTATTGCGTTATCTGCTATCACTTCATCTGACTGGTATCATTTGAACCCTTTGTTCCTGCTATTCTTGATTCTTATGCATCCCAAATTCCTTTTGCTCTGTAATGGTGGAGATGCCTTCAGCTGGCTGTCCCTTATTCTGTGGAATAGTAGGGCAAACAAAGCCAGAGAATCCTTCACAATGGAAGAGAAAGGCAGTAAGATGAATAATAGAGAGAGTTTGTACGACAGATATCAAGTGATATTCAGGCTGGATATAGAAGCTACAGAGACAAGTAAAAAATAATTAGGGGAGAAAATGAAAAGCGATTGGAAGTTAGCATAAAAGGGTGAGAAAAGCCACCAGGCTTCGCAATGGAAATCTTTCCAAAATCTCAATGCAGCTCAAATTTAGCCATAAAAACATATCCTACATGGTCAATTTTAGGGAAGATACTTTAGGAAGGATTTGAAGGCTTTTGGGAGAGCATAGAACAGATTTATAAGAATAGTTCCGAGAATGGGGGTATTTAAGTTCCATCGATTGAGGAAGTGTGGGTTAGAGATTGAGAGAAGATTTGTTCAAGGTCTTCAAAATTCTGATGGATCAAGAGAGAATAAATGGACAATAAGAGTTCCCATTAGCAAAGGGTTGAGAATTGGAAAACATTGATTTAAAGTGATTGGCAAAAGAATCAGTTGTGTTGTAGAATCATAGAATGATCACAGCTCAGGAGGATGCCATGCAGCCTGTGGTGTCAATGTGGGTTCTCTGTAAGGACAACACAGTTGATCCCACACTCCACTTTTTTCCCTTAGTGCTGTAATACACTTCTCCTCAGTTAGTTGTGCATTGCTCTTTTAAAATCCACATTTGGATCTGTCTCCATCACACTGCCAAGCAATGCATTCCAGATCTTAACTACTCATTGCATAAAAGGTCTTTCCTCACATTAACTTTTGTTCTTTTGCCTTTCATTTTCAATTGGTGCTCTTTGATTCTTGACCGTTGTGCCAATGGGAGCAGTTTTCCAATCTCTTCTGTTTAGACTCCCTATGATTTTGAACATCTCAATCAAATCTCTACCTTTCCCAAGGAAGAACAATCCCTATTTTCTCCAGTCAGTTTATATCCCAAATGTCCATCATCCTGGAACATTCTTGTAAATCTCTTCCACATCCACTCCAAAGCCTGCACATTCTACCTAAAATGTGCTGTTAGAATTGGATGCAACACCTCTATTGATTCCAAAGCATTGTTTTTTATAAAGGATCAACATAACGAGCCTACCTCTCTGCTTCTACTTAAAACCACCTACTTAACCTGGCCCGCTACCTTCAATTAGTGCATATACAACTCTGGATTTCTTTGTTCCCACACCAACTTCAAAATTATACCTTTTGTTTTATATTGTTTCTCTCCATTGTTTTACCAAAAGTATCACTTCTCTGCATTAAATTTCATCTGCTGTGTTAACCTATTCCATTAGGCTATCTGCAACCTTGTGAAGTTTATTACTGTCGTTCACATATTTCTCTGTACTTGCAAGCTTTGCACCATCAACTAATTTTGAAATTATGCCTTACACAGTGAAGTCTGCATTGATATATATAAAGAAGAATTGTGGTCTTGGTGATGATCTCAGGGCAGCTCTACTTTCCTCCTGTTTGGAAACACACATTCACCTTTTTAACATTGCACCTTTAAAATTTAATATAGCCCAACCAGTGTCTAAATCAGTTCCTAGTCCCCTCTGTCTTTGGTATCATCTTTATAGAAAAATGAAACACAGTCCTCATCCAGTTATTCAGATGCTCCCCATGCTAACATGTATAAATCACTTTTTTGCTCTTCAGTCAGCCTCATCCCACTGCTACGATTTACATGGCCACAGAGGGACATGAAGAAAATGTGTTTTTTAAGCAGTGATTGGTTGGACAAGCAGATTCAATCCTGGCTTTGAAAAGGAATTTCAATTTATTCAGCACCTGAAGACAAAAATGTGCAGGGCTACAAGGATAGGGTGTTGAGTGGGATTCACTGAGTTGTTATTGCAGACAGGCAGCAGTAACATTACAGACTGATTCAGCACTGCAAACATTCTGTGATTCTATGCAGACATTCTTAAAACTTATCTTCCTCGATCAAGCTTCTGGTTAACTGTTCCTAACCTTTTTAAGTGGTGGGTGTCAAATTCAATCTGATACTTTGGCCGTGAAATGCTTGGGGTGATTTACTATGTTGAAGGTGCCAAATAAGTGCAAATGGTTGCTGCTGTCGATTTTTAGCCAGAAAACTCCATCATGAGCTTTCAGAATCGAAGAACAAGAAACCTGCAAGTAAGTTAAGTGTTCCAAGGACTTTGCAATTTCAAGGTACAACATAGATTCTGGGCCAGCAGGTAAAACAGTGGGAGGAAGGAAAACATATCGGGAGAACCAAGGAACAGCATGTGTGGAAACAGCAAAAAAGCAGTTCTGCGGGGAATGGAACAGTTAAAAGTAAAGTAAAAATATTCAAAAGAAGAAATAAAGAAAACAGAACATCATTCCACATGTAAAATCTGAATAGAATTCTGAATTGAAGCAGTAAGCCACAAGGGAACTCAGGTTAACCTCCTTGGAAACAGTAGAGCCAGTTGCATCATTGAATATTGGCATTCTATCTTAATTCCTCATGATTGCTTTTTACTGATGTGCAATTGTGAACTTGTTATCTGTGACACTCCTATTGCCAACTAAATGAATGTTAGCTGCAGCATTATTACTATTTCCAGCTGGGGTGGAGGATTTCCTACACTCTACCATTGCTGGGTTAATTATTCTGAACTTAAGGCAACACATAGCTTGCAACCCTTTAGATTTCACTGTTTTGGTATGAGGGTTGTAAGAGGTGACCTGACATTTTAAAAGAAACAATGGAACTATTTATTATATTTTAATAGTATCTTTTAAAACATATTTCAAACATCATATCTGGCTTCATCAGTTTTGTTTTTAACTTTTGACTGAATAAAATCCAGATTTCTTCAATGAGAGAATTACAGATTTCAAGAAATTCCACACTGCTGCATTAGTTTACTTGGAATTGGAAGCCACTGATCAAACTACTCAACGTGGAAACAAAGCAAAAGATCAACCTCTAGGCTTCAACTCAGCAACAAAAGTGTACCAGAGAGTTTCATGTCAAAATTCACAGCAAAACATGAATGACATAGAAGTCAAATGCGCTCTGTTCAATTTCCAGCAAATGGGCATGAGTTCTTATCTTAAAATTTCAGTTTTGCTGTTTTATGACTGGGTCATTTGGAGTTGAAGTGAAAGTGAAATGTCTGTCATTGAGGTTTGGGAGCTTGGTGCAGGTGGTGGTGGAGCGAAAGGAATGGAATATAGTCCAAATGGTACAACTCATTCTAATGAATTGGCTCACCGCCAATTAAAATTCCTGAGAGCTTTCAGCTGAAACTGAATCATTTTAATGTATTTTAATAATCTTTTGTAGTCTAAAAGAAATTGTAACTGACCCTATTTTATCAGTGCGCTGTCTCTTGAGGCGCAATTTTTCAATTGCACTTCACCAATTTAGACATATTGGAAATAAAACAACTAAGAAATCAATTTAGTAATAAAAACTGAAACAGTTGAAGAAGGGTCATTGGTCCCCAAATGTTAGCTCTGCTTTCTGTCCACAGATGCTGCCAGACCTGCTGAGTTTATCCAGCAATTTCTGTTTTTGCTGCTTAGTAACAAGTTTACAAATCAAACAATCCAATCATTTCAATGATTAGGTGCTTGTTAAAAAATCACATGTAATGTTACCTTGATAATAAAATGTGAGGCTGGATGAACACAGCAGGCCCAGCAACATCTCAGGAGCACAAAAGCTTAGCGTAATGTTATCTTCACTGTTTGAGTTCTTGCCACTTCTCTGAACTGTTTTCTGATTCACAGAATTGTTATGGTGCAGAAGAAGGCAATGCAATCCATCATATCTGCTCTCCCAATCCACAACATGACTTAGTGTCATTCCCCCATCCTTTTTCTTTAATCCTGTGCAAAATTTTAATTTAAAAAATCAGCTAATGTCCATTTGAATGCTTTGATTGAACCTGTCTCCACTATACTTCCAGGCAGTGCATTCCAGACCCTATCAATTCACTGTGTGAAGATATTTTATTTCTTGCATCATATATACTTTATTTGTAAATCAATTTGAATCTGTGCCCTGTCATTTTTTATCCATTTATGAGAGGGAACAACTTTGCCTGATCTACACTGTCCAGACGTCTCATGATTTCGAACACTTCACTTAAGTCTTCTCTTAGCCTTCTCCTCTTGATGGAAAACAGTCCCAGCTTCTCCAAGCTATCTTCCTAAGTGAAGTTTCTCATCTCTGGAACCATTCTTGTGAATCACTTTTGCATTCTCTCCAGAACATTCACGTGCTTCTGAGAAAATGGCACTTAGATATGGAAACAATATTCCCACCGAGGGTCTGACTACTGTTTTATGCTCAATCTCACTAGCACTCAATCTCGCTAGCATTTTCTGTTTTATTTTAAGCTCCCCTGCATCTCCAGTACTTTGCTTTTATTTAAGGAAAGCTTGTCTGCTCCTGTGCTCTTTGTCCCTATTGATAAAGCCTATTATGCTTTACTAACCTCGCTGTTTACCTGTCCTATCACTTTTTATGATTTATGAACATATGCACCCAGGTCTCACTTCTCCTTCACCCTTTTTGAATAGTTTGCCTTACTTCATCCTGTTTCCCCATGTTCTTTCTACCAAAATGTATCACTTCACACTTCTCTGCATTGAACTTTATCTGCAACAAATCCACCCGCTTCACCAACATCCTTTTGAAGTTCTACATTGTCCTTTTCATAGTTTACATTGCTTTTGAGTTTTGTATCATCTGCAAGCTTTAAAATTTTACTCTGCATTCCAAAGTCTGCATTTTTGTAGCAAATCAGAAAAGGTAAGACTCCCAATACCAGTCCTTGGAGAACTCCAATACACAAGTTCCTCAAGCCTGGAAAATACCAATTAATCATTTCTTTCTGTTTCTTTTCACACAGCTAAATTTGTATCTATTTTGCTGCTGTTCCTTTTATTACATCAGCTATGATGTTGCTCAAAAGTCTGATATATGGCACTATATCAAATGCCTTTTGGAAGGCCATGTACACTGCAACAGCAATACTCTCATCTCTCTCACCAGTTTGCATAACTCCAGGAATTTAGTTAAACACGATATTTGCTTAAAATTACATGTTGGTTCTCCCTAAATAAACTGTATCTGTCCATGTAACTATTAATACTATCCTGAAATATTGTTCCAGAAGTTACTTCAGCACTCAAGTTAAACTGGCTGGTCTGAAGATGCTGGGCCATTCTTTACATGATTTTTGAACAGGAATTTAAATCTTGGTAATTCTCCAGTCCTTTGGCACCACTTGCTGTGTCCAGGGAAGATTGAAAGATTATGGTCAGTGCCTCTCTAATTTCCATTCACATTTCCTCCAATATTCTCATCTGTTCCAGGTGCCTTGTCAACTCAATGAACCAACATCTTATCTAATATTTATTGAATGTAAGCCCTTCTAATGGCCAGGCTTCTTTTCCAATGGCTTGGGTAACATCTGTTCCTTTCTTTGCTGATCTATTTTATCTTTTGGCTTATTCACAGTTGATGCTAAGTTTGTTTCTTCTTGTTTGTGTTTTATTTCCCCATT
Organism: Stegostoma tigrinum; assembly: GCF_030684315.1. Classification (NCBI taxonomy): domain Eukaryota; kingdom Metazoa; phylum Chordata; class Chondrichthyes; order Orectolobiformes; family Stegostomatidae; genus Stegostoma; species Stegostoma tigrinum. The sequence continues at coordinate 66,955,469 of NC_081357.1, read as the reverse complement.
AAAAATGCAGAGCATGATTCAATTTTTACTATTAACAATGAATTAAAACTGAGTTTTGAGGAACAACCCCACTTAAGATGTTAGGGAGAATCTTGTGTATTGTTAAATTGCATCATCTCAACATTGGGAACACCAGCGTATTGGGTTCCTTTTGTTGAGGAGAGATTTTCTCTAGGTAGTGGTGAATTGCCTCTTAAGGGGATTATTATTTGTTAAGAATCTTATTAGCTGCACATCTCACTTCATTAATATGCAGCTTTTTATTATACCACCTGTCGAATTCTTGACAAAGAAGTCAGAGCAAGTACTTGATGGCTTCAGCTCACTGCTTACTCCAAAGGACCTCCATGTTGAATACAAGACACCAACATCTTGGAGCATGTACCATGGGCACTGGACACATATAGTTTACCTCCACAGGCATTAGCATTCAACACATCACAGTCTTTAAGAATCTTCATGAAATATGTCCAATCAACTCAAGTATGCTCACAAACAAAAACAAAGTTGCTGGAAAAGCTCAGCAGGAGTGGCAGCATCTGTGAGGGAAAAAGCAGAGTTAATGTTTCGGATCTGGTGACCCATGAGGAAGGGTCACTGGACCCGAAACATTAGCTCTGTTTTTTCCTTCACAGATGCTGCCAGACCCGCTGAGCTTTTCCAGCAACTTTGTTTATGTTCCTGATTTACAGCATCTGCAGTTCTTTCAGTTTTTACCAACCAAAGTATTCTTCTGCACTTCATTGATGCACATCAGGGTGCAAAGGCAACTATCCTATGTTGGTTGGTCTGGTGGCTGAGTGGTTAGCATTGCTGCCTCACAGGACCAGGGACCTGAATTCAGTTCCAGCTTTGGGCACCTGTCTGTGAGGAGTTTGCACATTCTCCCCATGTCTACACGGGCTTCCTTTCATGCTCCCATTTCCTTCCATCGTCCAAAGATATGCAGGTTAGGTGGGGGATTGGTCATAGTGTACAGGGATGTGCAAGCTAGGTGGATTAGCCGGGGAATGCAGAGTTACAGGGGTTGGTTTGGAATGTCTTGGGATTGTTGGTGTGTCCTGATGGATCAAATGGTACACTTCCACGCTGTAGGGACTGTATGATTCTATCATTGTACAGCTGCAGTGAGCCCACTTTGAGCTCAGGCCCATGCACTCAACTCATGGACTGGACCAGGCTGCATTGGTGAGCTCTTTACCTGCTCCCTTAGTACTCACTCACATTGAGCTTACGAGGATGCTCACAACATCCCTGCTTTGCCTTGCCTTGCCTTGCCTTTTTGTGCTTTTTCCCCTTAACCAGGGATACCAGGCTCTCAATATTGCTGTAGTGCCACACTATGTATAAGAGACACAAAGTCAGGATGTTTGACATGCCCTGAAACAGTAAGTCAAGGGTAGTCTCTGATACCAGACCAGGGGCATGGTCAGTTAGTTGCTCAGAGTGGTCAGTGTGAGGATTCTCTCCTCATAAATAGTGAGGAGCTAAATGACAGACAGCCCTTTGCTCACCCTGACTCTTGAGTGAAAGGTATTATGAGAGATGAAAGTGGAACAGCTGGAATTTCTGGTGTAGTTGGGGGGGACATCCAGGGCAAGTGACTAGGCAGCACGCAAGGCATGCAGAATTAATGATGTCGGGGTTTGGGGGATGGCAGCAGGAGTGAGAAGATTTTGCAGGTGACAGTGAGTGTGGTAGGGCATGTGCCTGGGTAAGAGGTGGGTACAATAGCAGAGATTGAGTGAACGTGAGGCACTGGAGAAAAGATGGTGGCATTTAATGCCAGTGGAGTGGAGAAAGTCATTGACCTCCTTCCAACAGTATTGTACATTTCTTAGACAGCTGGGGCTGCGCTGACTTCGATGAAGGGCCACTGCTGGTCCTGCAGGAAGAAAATGTCCTCCTACTCCATCACTCCATCCACTAGGGCCGCTAGGTGGCTGCCCACAAAAACAGGGCACCAATTTATCTTTGTCTACCATACACATGGCAAATGTTTTGTGTATGCGCTCTTCCGAGTGTAAAATTATTTCTTAAGGATGGAGCTGGCACCAGGAATGTTGGTCCATTCTGGGATATCCCGGCAGTGGCAAATCATTCTGGAAATGTCATGTGGTTGAATAGGAATAGAATTGTATGAGAGGGGCACCATTGGAGGTTATCAGTGGGGTGAGCTTTACAAGATACAGTGAGAAGAATTGCTAGGCTTCATGGAGAGAAACCCTCAATAAAATTCAACGAAACTGATACTGTGCAAAAAAACTTAGGCTTTGTCTGGTTGACATACTTTTCTATTCCAGTTACTGACTGATCTGGTGCATATTCCCAGACTTTTTCTGTTTTTCATTCCATTATTCCAATTAGAATGGTAAAAAGTCAATTTCATTCAACTGAAGTGGCATTCTAAAACTTTTAATTGTAATTTCTCATACGAAGAACTAAAGGCAGCTCAAGTTCCCTTTAGACAGACTACAGCCATACAACTCATACCACATTTTAATCACGACTGAAATGAGTGTTACTGTTATCATGTTTGGTTAAAGTTAAGAAAGAGATTGTAAATTATAGTGTTACAGGAAATGATAAGATACATAACTAATTGGAAGGAGAAAATGACAAGCAAATGATCTCAGTTGGCCTCCTGATGGCCTTTTCCTTCCTATGAGCTCCTACTTGGCCTGGGTATGAGACTTGAGTAAAGATCCCGTGGTAAAGGACTGGAAAAACTCCAGACATATCAATCAGAAAAACACTGTGGGTTGACATAGTAGTTAGTGATTTGCTTGTGACCCTGTGCCTGCTCCACTGTTAAACCACTGTCTCCACAACTTCCAGCCACAAGCTACACAGGGGGAGGTTGTCTTTTATTTCAGAGACAATGCCTGAGTGGAAAAAACAATGTCTCAGACGTGTCGATGATCATGTGTGGAGTCGTTGGATCCATGCATGATTTTTCTTACTTTGCTGCAGCATTTATTGTGAGTGTATTTGCGACACACTGGAGGTAGCTCACATTTCAGCTGTGTGTGGGATGGAGGAAACCACACGTTCGCCTTTCAGTCCGGTTTTATTTACCCACACTTGAGTGCCCATTCACTGAAGCACATCTGACGTTGAAGCATAATATGAACTTTTATTAGAAAAAGAGTTGTGCAGGTCACATTTACAGCATATTGTTCTATTTATTCAAACCTAAATAATAAAACAGTAATCTTTTGTTTGTGGTATTGGCAGGGAGTAGCATATCATCCAAATGATGAATGCAGTGCAGTGCAAGTTAATGTAAATCCACTGTTTCCTTGTTTTGCTTAAAGATGATTAAGCTTTAAACAGGTTATGGTAGCTGTATTCCCATCATATGACAGCTATGGTAATCTATTTGGTCATTGAAAATAATCTTGCCTGACAAAAATGATTCACTCCCTTTAAAACATTTTACCCAACAGGACATTCCATTCCTGGATATCACCATTATTTGTCCACAGCAGTATTCTTGTTGCTGTAAAGAAGTGAGTGCCTTTAAGGGATTCCTGATGGATGAGAGGCATAGTTTTGTTTCAGAGGAGTAAATTGTATTTGCTCTTTGAAAGAAACAGACAAGGGTCAAGAAGCCTTCACTCTTATGTGTTTTATTGCATTGCTCATCAACTCACAGTTGAGTTTTTGACTCTCCTTTGATGTGAATATATATATATATATTCTCTGGTACTTCCTATCTTTAAGTTGTTTCCATTGCTTGATTACCCATATTTGTTTTCTGTGATATTTCTCCTCACCTTGTATCAAACCAGAGAGCCATTGGACTTTTATGATGATGAACAAAGGCCAGAGGCTTATAGAATCCTACATGACATGGGCTACAGCTCAATCTGTGACAGACTCACACAGGAAGTTACAGTGAGACCTGTTTCAATGCTGTGAGCAGCTCACTGCAATTTTTTTTATGCAATTGCCAAGCAAAGGGGCGAGTTTCTCATTGGACAGCGATGCATTGCCAATTAAGGAGAATTATTGCTGGTTAACTGCCTTATTAAGGTGCAACTTGCCTGATTAATATTCACACTCCCATTTTACCAAATGTGCCAAAGAAGCTAAATGTTGAAGATTTTCAACATGAAAGGCAGAGTGGATACCTGGCGGCTGCAGCTTGCTCTGAAGGACCTCCATATTGGATACAGGGTTATCAGCCCTCAGAGCACACTCCACCTACGCTTGCCACATGCATCCCATATCCAAGTCCATGACAGCCAACATATGCCAATCTCTAAGAGCTGCTATGGCTCATTGGGGTGGCACAGTACCTCACAGTGGGTTAGCACTGCTACCTCACAGTGTTAGGGACCTGGGTTCGATTCCAACCTCCAGCGACTGTGTGGAGTTTGCATATTCTCCCAATGTCTGCGTGGGTTTTTGCCGGGTGCTCTGGTTTCCTCCCACAGTCCAAAGATGTGCAGATTAGGTAGATTGGCCATGCTAAATTTCCCATAGTGTTCAGGGATTTACAGGTTAGGTGGGTTTGCCATGGGAAATGCAGGCTTACCATAATGTTTGGGTGGAACGCTCTTTGGAGGTTTGGTGTGGACCGTTGGGCTGAGTAGCCTACTTCCACACTGTAGGGAGTTTATGACGATTTCCAATCCACTTACAGTGCACTTCTCTACTTCAAAGCAGTAGCTCAGGCTGTACCAGTGACTTTCTTTGCAATACTGCTGCAAGGACATTGTGTGTTCAGGCAAATGCACCCAGCTCATGGGGTGGACCAGGCTGCATATGCAGCCTATTTTTTTGCTTTCATAGTGTTCACTCACTCTGCGTGTTCCTGAATGCTGATAGTATCCCTGCCCTGTCCCTTCAGCCAGAGATGCTGTGCTGTCAGGGTGTGTTGGGGAGACTTTTTGGCAATGTTGACCAGAATTCTCAGCAGCAAATATTTCTGGTGTGCAGACTGTGTGGTCAAATAGCACTGCAGGAATTGTGCTAGGCAGTGATGGGAAGTGGAAAGTACATTGGGAAATTAACGTTGAGTCAGAAATGTGATCTGAATATTTGGAACACTGGACTGGAGATAAAGTATATATTTTTTGGAGAATTAGAGATAGCATATGGTGAAGGGTACAAAACTGGCAAAGAAGCAATGGCAGCACTTGAGAGGAACAGAGCAAGGGATAACCATTGCAAAGAAGAGAAGAGATTTTGAAGCCAGGTAGTCTAAATGGACAATAGAGGAAACAACAGTTTGTTGTCGGGATTGGAAGTATGGAACTGCTGTACAATTACACAATACAGAAGGATGCACTTTAGACAATTGAAATTGCTCGAGGGTTTTCAGAGATTTGACTGGATAGTCCTGCTCTCCTGTTCATTCTCTATAGTATTCAATTTTTACCCCTTTAGTTATTTGTCCAATTCCACCACTCACTTGGGTGGTGCAGTCCAAGTCCTAACCGCTCATTCAATAAAAAAAAACTTTTCCTCGAACTGGCTTTGGTTCTTCTTCAAATTACCTTAGATCTGTGGAAAATTTGTAACCCTTCATAATTTTTTACATCTATTAAATATCACTTTGTCAAAAAAGGCCATTCATTTAAGACAGATCAAGAGATTTCTTTTATTCACAGAAGTGTGTGAGTCTTTGGAGCATTAGATCATATGAGATTCAGGGGAACTTGTCAACTGGATATGAAATTGGCTTGACGGTAGGGAACAAAGAGTGGTGATGGAGTTTTTTGGAGTAGGGGCTTGTGACCAGTGATGTTCCACAGGCATCAGTACTGGGTTCACTTTTGTTTGTCATTTATATAAACAGTTTGGATGAGAATTTAGGAGGTATGGTTAGTCGATTTACACCAAAATGGTAGCATAGTAGACTGTGAAGAAGGTTATGTAAGATTACAAAGGGATATTGCTCAATTTGGGCTAGCAGGCTGAGGATTGGCAGATGGAGTTTAATTTGGATAAATGTGAGCTATTGTATTTTGGTAAGACAAGCGAGGGCAAGACTTATACAGTAAATGATAGGGCTTTGGGTAGTGTTATCGAACTATGTACCTGAACATAATTCTTTGAAAGCTGCATTGTAGGTAAACAGGGTGGTTAAGAAGGCATTTAGCATGCTTGCCTTCATTGCTCAGATCACTGAGTAAAGGAGTTGCCATGTCATGTTGAGGTTGTACAGGACATTAGTGAGGCCACATTTGGAGTATGGTGTACACTGAGGATGTAGACTTGCTTGCCAAGCCAGTGTATTTCATTGAAGATGTTTCATTACCCTGGTAGGTAACATCATCTGTATGCCGCCGGTGAAGTGTGATGTTCTGTCCCATTTGTTATTTATATGCCTTGGTTTGTTGGCGGCGGTCAGCAAACCGAGGCATATAAATAATAAGTGGGACAGAACACCACTGCTTTAGCACAGGCACACTGATGATGTTACCCTGCAGGGTGATGAAATGTCTACAACCAAATACACTGGCTCGGCGAGCATGTCTACAACCTCACTCACAACCTGAGCTACAAATCTTCTCAAAAACTCTATGGTGTATACTTCTGATCGCCCTGCTGTCGGAAAGATATCATTAGATTGGAGAGAGTTCAGAAATGATTTACCAGGGTGTTGTCAGGACTGGAGGGTTTGAGTTATAAGGAGATGCTGGGATTTTCTTGACTGGAGTGTACTAGGTTGAAGGGTGGCCTTCTTGAGATTTAATACATAATGAGGAGCTTTGATAACATCAATAGCAAAGGATGCAAATAGCTAGGGTGGGGTAGTTCAAAACTAGGGGCAACCTTTTCACCCAGAGGGTGGTTTATATGTGGAATGAACTGCCAGAGGGAGTGGTTGATGCAGTTACATTTACAAAATTGAAAAGGCATTGGAAAAGGAAAGGTTTAGCGGATATGGGTCAAATGCAGGTATATGGGACTAGTTTACTTCGGGAAACTCGACTGTCAAGAACAAATTTGTCAAATGATCTGTTTCTGTGCTGTATGATTATGATTCTATAAAGGATGTGGAAACAGAAACTTTGAATTGATTCTTAATAAGTAAGGGGTGAAAGGTTATTTGCTAAGGTGAGAATGAGCAGTGATCAGATCTGCCTCGGATCAGCCTTGAGGGTCCTGTGACTTTCTCTTGATACTGACCGCATGCTAGCATGTCTCTTCCTAGCTTTGTGTGTTCTGAGGACAATGACCCCAAAGTCTACAGTTCATCTGCATAATTGTAATACTTGGGACTATTTTCACCTGTATACTCTCCAAAACCTTCTTGCTCATTTTAATGAAACAAAGAACTATGGATGCTGGAGATCTGAAATAGAAGCAGAAAATGATGGAGAAACCAAACAGGTCTGGCAGCATTGGTGGAGAGACAAACAGAGTTAATGTTTCAAATCCAGTGACCCTTTGTCAGGACTGAAAAGAGCTGGGAAATGGCAGTACTTATGCTGAGGATGAAGGTGGAATGGGAAGGAGGGAGTCGAGCTGATGGGGATGGTGACAAGAGACCGTCTTCCTTTATTTGACTCAGTACTCACCCCTACCCACTGTTTAAGGCCATTTCCCATATGTTTTCTGTTCTGACGAAGGATCACTGGACTCAAAATGTTAACTCTGTTTGCTCACTTAAAATGTGGTATCCAGAATTAGGTTCAATATTGCAGCTGGTGTGAACTATTATTTTGTAAAGAATAGGTCTTGCACTCAACATCTCTAGTTATAAATCCAAGGATTATTTATCAGCTACTTTATTTAACCATTGTGTCACCTTCAAGCAATTGCACACAAATAAATATTTGTCTCTCCGTTCTTAAGGCCTTTTTAAAATGTGCTCTCTCCTCTGTCTTCCTACCAAGTATGAGATATTACTTTACACTTTGCTGTGTTGCATTTCATTTGGCATCTACTTGCACATTCCACTGGCATGTCTATGTGCCTTTGAAGTCTATGTCTATGTTTCTCACAGCTTACTACATTTGCTAATTTCATGTTGTCTGAAAACTTTGAAATCATATCCTCTGCCAGCATAAATGCAAGTTATGAATCTATATCAAAAACGCCAATGGCCCTAGTGCTAAACTTGGTGCATTCCACTTCTCACAAATCCATTAAACAGCTTTTATCATGACATCTATTTCTTATCCATTAACTAATTTTGTATTTATGCCGCCATTACCAGTTTTATCCTGTGGGCTTCAATTTTGTAAACAAGCCTACAATGTGGTACTTTATCAAAGACTGTTGGAAGCTCACAACCTCACTTGCAAAGCTCTTGGTCACCATCTCTGTCAACTCAATCAAGTTAATCAAACTTTAACAAATTAAGGTTGGCTCACTGAATCATACCTACTAAAGTGTTTTCAACAGGACAGCAAGACAATATGAAGGGCAACTGCTTAACAATCAATGCTGTATTGCTAAAGCAAATATTACTTTCCAGTACCAAAACTATTAACTACTTCACCACAATAGAAGAGGTAAGGTTTATGAGACCAATAATACTTCCCTGCATTCATTGTATATGTTTTTTTAAAACTGCACTGTATTAAATATTAGTTACACCTGCAATACCATCCTCGCTGAATTAAATGGATAAAATATCAACAATCCATCCATCATTACCAGAAACAGTGTAATTGTCAGAATTATGATTTAATATTCCCCACACCTTAAAATGAGTCTGAAATTCCACTACTGTACAGATTGTAGCCTATCTCTGAAGATAATAAGTGGGAGAAGAGAGGATTAAATTCTGAGGAAAATCTACCACCTTAATAGCCACAAATGATGAGAGTCATAGAGTCATACAGCATGGAAACAGACCCTTTGGTCTAACTCATCCATGCCAACCAGACGTCCCAATCTGACCTAGTCCTATTTGCCAGCATTTGGCCCCTACCGCTCTAAACCTTTCCTATTCATATAGCCATCTTTTAAATGTTGTAATTGTACCCGCTTCTACTACCCACTCTAGCAGCTCATTTCATATACACACCACGCTCTGCGTGAAAAAATTACCCCCTAGGCCCTTTTTAATTTTTTTCCCACTCATCTTAAACCTGTGTCCTCTAGTTTTGGACACCCCCATCCTAGGAAAAAGGCTTTGGCTATTCACCCTATCCCTGACCCTGATGATTTTATAAGCCGCTGTAAGTTCACCCCTCAACCTGTGACACTCCAGGAGAAGAAGTCCCGGCCTATTCAGCCCTTCCCTGTAGCTCAAGCCCTTCAATCCTGGTAACACCTTGTAAGTCTTTTCTGCATCCTGTCAAATTTAACAACATCATTTCTATAGAGAGGAGACAGAATTGAACACAGTATTCTAAAAGTGGCCTCACTAAGGCCACAACATCATTTCCCAACTCCTATACTCAATGTTCTGACCAATGAAGGCAAGCATGTCAAATGCTGTTTTCACCACCCTTCTATCTGAGACTCCCGATATGGACCTGCACCCCTCGGTCTTTTTGTTTTGCAACACTCCTCAGAGCCCTACCAAATACTGTACAAGTCTTGCCCCAATTTGCCTTACCAAAATGCAACGGCTCTCATTTATCCAGATTAAACCCCACTTTCCACTCCTCAGCCCAATGACCCATCTGATCAAGGTCACACTGTACTCTGAGATGATTTTCTTTGCTGTCCACAGCACCATCCTATTTGGGTGTCATCTGCAAATTTACTGATCATGCCTCCTACATTCACATCCAAATCGGTTTTATATATATGGCGAAAGGCAGTGGATGCAGCACTGACCAACTCCTATTTTCTTTTAACTTCATTACAAAACAAAATTAAGAACATGTGAGTGTAGGAATACATGATTTGGCCCTTCAAGCTGGTCCACCATTCAACAAGATCATATTTCGTTTTCTACATCAACCTTATTTTTCTAGACTGTCCTCACAACTATTGATTCCATTTGTAGTATAAAAATAAATCTATGAATTACTATCTTGAATTTGTACTCAAAGTTGAGTATTCACTGCTGTTGGGATGAAAGGTTTCTGAAGATTCGCTATGCTTTGAATGAAGAAATTTCTTTTTATCTCAGTCTTAATCAAGGGGTATGATGGTGTAGTGGTCATGTGACTAATATACCGAGCCTAAGTTCAAGTGACACCGCTGAATCCCTGGTGGAATTTATATTAATCATAGAATCCCTACAGTGTGGAAGAAGGCCATGCATCTCATCAAATCCAGAGGACCCTCCAAAGTGAATCCCATCCCCATCCCTGTAGCTCTGCATTTTCCATGGCAAATCCGGGTGGTCTGCATATCCCGCAACACTATGGGCAATTTGGCATGGTGAATCCACCTAACCTGCTCATCTCTAGAATTTGGGAGGAAACCGGTGCACCTAGATGAAACCCACTCAGGTTCAGGGAGAATGTGCAAACTTCACACAGGCAGTTGCCGAGTGTGTAATCAAACCTGGGTTCCTGGAGCTGTGAGGCAGCAATGCTAACCACTGAGCCACCGTGCTGCCCTAAATTAATAAAACCCTGAATTGAAAAGTCTTCTTAGTAATGGTGACCATGACGCTATCATTAATTGCTGTGAAAGCCCATCTGATTCACTCGTTTCCTTTTGGGAAGGAAATCTGCAATCCTTCCCTTGTTTGGCCCACATGTGGCTCTAGATCCAAATTAATGTTGTTGACTCTTAAATCCTTTCTGAAATGGTTGAGCAAGTCACTCAGCTCGACAGCAATCAAGAATAGGCTGCAAATGGCCTTGCAATTGATACCCACATCCCACAAAGGAATAAATAAAATAATGGCTGAATGCTTATTCTATCAGATAAATGTTGTGACCAAGTCTTCGGTCATTTGACAATGTCTACTTATCTGGATTGGTGCCATATTTTGTTTCACAATGATCCTGTGAAGCTTGCAGGGATGCTTTATTTTCTTAAACATGCTACATCAATACAAGTTACTCCTGTTGACAGTCAGAATTGGCAATGTTAGACATCTTGTAGTTTAGCAAGTCAAGAAAGTATCTCATGTATCTTGTAGAATGAATCTTCAGAAACCTTTCATCCCAACAGCAGTGAATACTCAACTTTGAGTACAAATTCAAGATAGTAATCATGTAGGTTTGAGACAAATTAGATGGAATATTAGCTTCAGTGATGACAGATTTGACAGAAAAGATTACGGACTTGGTATCCCATCTTTTGCATAGGTCACCTCTTTACAGGTTGGCATGGTTTCCTTTTACTCCATTACACAGAAATTTGTGGTGTATTTTTGGAAGAGAAATTCTAGATTACCCAATTCTTGTTCCAAGTTCCGAAAATCTCACCATACACTAACACCACTGCCCCGCACCCCTTCCCCATCTGTAAACAACTGCTGAATTTCTAGGCTCCTATCAATGTGTTCAGCCATGATAAGGGTGTGGTCCAGATCAACAGGCAATAACAAGTGGTAATCTTTTCTTTAAAGGAACAATTTGCTGCATTCTTTCATCCAAATACTTGAATAAATGAGTATAATCCTTGAGCTCCCACTAAGTAGGACAAGTTAAATTGATATAGTCATAAAACCTTATTTATATTTTCCACTCGGTCATAAAGTTCAGTGAATTAAAGTAATGAATTAATCACTGCTGCTGACAGCTCCTTAAAAGTAAGCTTCAAGTTCTAAATGACTGCTTAAAGAAGCTGGAATGAACTTGGAGCAATTTTAAAAGGTAATCTGTCTCATAACTTATGGTTTTACATTCGATCTATGTGGAATTGTAACAAGACATCCTGTTCCCTCTGTTTGAATTAAATGATTTAAGAGTGCCATGACTTCTTGCAAAACATAGTTGTGTCCAAATTGACCCTTGATAAAGTTCAAAAGGTTCCACATAAATTCAGTGTTTAAATGAAATGCACAGCTACTCAGTCATGAGGAATTCAAAGAGCTCCTGGTGCTCTGGGTCACTGTCACGCTGCTCAAATTTAATTGACACACCCTTGACTCCTACAGTGTATGCATGATAATCTAAGACAAGGGAATCTAGTCATTGCTGCGATGTGACAACAGTTTGGAACTTTTTGCTCCTCAGCATCAGCTCTCTTCCACAAGACAAGCACTGCAGTCTAGGGATCACTCACACTTTGGCCAAACTGACAAACGCTTCATGTGGGAAATCTCCCACAACACTGATTGCTGCATGTGTTGCTCTGGAAAATAACTGTCATCAGGGCGTCTGTCATAGGAATGTCATTGCATGCATGATGCTTTTACATCTTTGCCTCTTCAGAAAGAAGAAGCATTCTCTGTTTTGTTTTAGAAGTGAGTTTTGGTACTAAAAAAAAGTGCAAAATTTCAGTTACCACAATTTGTGAATTTAGTTTTGCATAGCTATTTCGGTGAAATAAATGTGCAAACATAGTTTTCTTAATCTTTGTTTCAGAAACAAAAGAGTAATCTTTCACCACTCAAACCTAGGATGAAATCTAGTCCGCAATGATGAGATACAAGTCTCTGCCTTCTGATTTTCATTTTCCAATGTGAAAAATATTAGGTCAGTTTCAATTCTATTCTTATTTGGTCTGAGCATTCAGCCCAAAATTAATTTGGCGGTTTCTCTCAGCAAGGCTGGTATAAGAAATGGAGCAAAGTTGCACAGGAGCAGTGAGGGGGTGTGGGGATTGAAACATTCTGTTGCAGAGAGCAGAGTTTATTGTGATGTAGTTCCATTACAATTAGAAAATTTCCATTCCTCAAGCGTTCCTTACATTGAAGAACATTTGTGAAAATATGCAATATGTTTGCCTGCACTTAATAAAACTCTATGTACCAAAAAGAAGGAAACAGGTTGACAAATGCATAATAATAAAGTGTGAAGCTGGATGAACACAGCAGGCCAAGCAGCATCTCAGGAGCACAAAAGCTGACGTTTCGGGCCTAGACCCTTCATCAGAGAGGGGGATGGGGTGAGGGTTCTGGAATAAATAGGGAGAGAGGGGGAGGCGGACCGAAGATGGAGAGAAAAGAAGATAGGTGGAGAGGAGAGTATAGGTGGGGAGGTAGGGAGGGGGTAGGTCAGTCCAGGGAAGACGGACAGGTCAAGGAGGTGGGATGACGTTAGTAGGTAGGAAATGGAGGTGCGGCTTGGGGTGGGAGGAAGGGATGGGTGAGAGGAAGAACAGGTTAGGGAGGCAGAGACAGGCTGGGCTGGTTTTGGGATGCAGCGGGGGGAGGGGAAGAGCTGGGCTGGTTTTGGGATGCGTTGGCGCATCCCAAAACCAGCCCAGTTCGTCCCCTCCCCCCACTGCATCACACAACCAGCCCAGCTCTTCCCCTCCCCCCGCTGCATCCCAAAACCAGCCCAGCCTGTCTCTGCCTCCCTAACCTGTTCTTCCTCTCACCCATCCCTTCCTCCCACCCCAAGCCGCACCCCCATCTACCTACTAACGTCATCCCACCTCCTTGACCTGTCCGTCTTCCCTGGACTGACCTACCCCCTCCCTACCTCCCCACCTATACTCTCCTCTCCACCTATCTTCTTTTCTCTCCATCTTCGGTCCGCCTCGCCCTCTCTCCCTATTTATTTCACAACCCTCACCCCATCCCCCTCTCTGATGAAGAGTCTAGGCCCGAAACGTCAGCTTTTGTGCTCCTGAGATGCTGCTTGGCCTGCTGTGTTTATCCAGCTTCACACTTTATTATCTTGGATTCTCCAGCATCTGCAGTTCCCATTATCTCTGACAAATGCATAAAGCTGTATTTAACAATGAAACAATTTAATTTGTTGAACCAACAGATCTGAGTTGCTCAGTTCAGAGATGCTGCTGCTTCTTAATCTTTACAATCCAAATGGAGCAAAGCTTTTCATCAACAATGATTCTTATTCTACACAATCTTGGAACAAATACAATTTTAATTTGTGAAGTAGATTGATAGATTTTGCAAATATTTCCCAGTCTGGTCTAATTCAGCCATAGTCTGGGAAATATTCTCAGTGAAAACAAATGTAAGGGCAGGTTTAGAAAAGAAAATATATGAATGATTTATAGTTTCTCCAAATCATTTTATTGACAGAACTTTTAAACGAACTCTTATAATGAGGGACATTCGTTTATGACGACTGAATGAGTCAAATTCCACTTTTATTACATGGAATTCCAGGATTTACAAAGTGTTATGGAGTCATACAGCATGGAAACAGACCCTTTGGTCCAACTAGTCCATGCTGATCATGTTTCCAAACGAAACTCATCCATCTGTGTTTGGCCCATATCCCTCCAAACCTTTCCTAATCATGTACTTACCCAGATGTGTTTCAAACATTGTAACTGCACCTGCATCCACCACTTTCTCTGGCAGTTCATTCCACAGATAATATGTTATTAACAGGGAGGGCCAATAAAGAGCACTTAGAGAACTTGCACATAGCCTTAGCTATTTCTCCCAGGCAGGTGTAAGCCTTCGAAGGAGAAAATGTATGTTCCAGGCACCCCAAGTGACCTACTTGAGTTACAGACTTGACAAGACCATTGGAAGATAGAGTGGGGTCAATCAAAGGCACCCCAGCTCCAACGTCTGTACCAGAGCTTACGTCTTTCCTTGAGTTTGTGAATTATTACAGAAAGTATGTATAAGGATTCTAGTTCTCAATTCTTCACATTTTTCTGTGAATGTGACTCAACAAATAGTTAACTTGTTTCCCAAGTAGGAATTGGGGGCCACAAATAGTGTCACAGAATCCTTAAGTCACACAGTACAGAAGAGGCCCTTCAGCCCATTGAGTTTGTCCCAACAAAAAAACTCCTCGAAAGTGACATGAGCCCCACTTTCCTGCATTTGGCCCTTATGACACTTCAAGTGTTCATCCAAGTAATTTTCAAAGGTTCTGAGCTTTCCTGCCTGAACTACCCTCCAACGGGTGCATTTCCACCACCCTCTGGATGAAAAAGAACTTCCTCAAATCTCCTGTAAACCTCCTGCTACCCGCCTGAAAATTGTGCCCAGCAGGCCAAGCAGCATCTCAGGAGCACAAAAGCTGACGTTTCGGGCCTAGACCCTTCATCAGAGAGGGGGATGGGGGGAGGGAACTGGAATAAATAGGGAGAGAGGGGGAGGCGGACCGAAGACGGAGAGTAAAGAAGATAGGTGGAGAGAGTGTAGGTGGGGAGGTAGGGAGGGGATAGGTCAGTCCAGGGAAGACGGACAGGTCAAGGAGGTGGGATGAGGTTAGTAGGTAGCGGGGGGTGCGGCTTGGGGTGGGAGGAAGGGATGGGTGAGAGGAAGAACCGGTTAGGGAGGCAGAGACAGGTTGGACTGGTTTTGGGATGCAGTGGGTGGGGGGGAAGAGCTGGGCTGGTTGTGTGGTGCAGTGGGGGGAGGGGACGAACTGGGCTGGTTGAGGGATGCAGTAGGGGAAGGGGAGATTTTGAAACTGGTGAAGTCCACATTGATACCATATGGCTGCAGGGTTCCCAGGCGGAATATGAGTTGCTGTTCCTGCAACCTTCGGGTGGCATCATTGTGGCAGTGCAGGAGGCCCATGATGGACATGTCATCAAGAGAATGGGAGGGGGAGTGGAAATGGTTTGCAACTGGGAGGTGCAGTTGTTTTTTGCGAACTGAGCTTTTCCGCCGTCTTCGCCTCCATGCCTACTTCTTCAACCGGGAACCCAACCCTCCTTCCACTGACCCCTTCACCCGCTTCCAACACAAGTCCTCCTCCTGGACACCACCCCCAGGCCTCCTACCCTCCCTCGACCTCTTCATCTCCAACTGCCGTCGAGACATCAACCGCCTCAACCTCTCCACCCCTCTCACCCACTCCAACCTCTCCCCCGCAGAACGGGCAGCCCTCCGCTCCCTCCGCTCCAACCCCAACCTCACCATCAAACCCGCAGACAAGGGTGGCGCAGTGGTAGTATGGCGCACTGACCTCTACATCGCCGAGGCCAGACGCCAACTCTCCGACACCACCTCCTACCGCCTCCTCGATCATGACCCCACACCCGAGCACCAAACCATCATCTCCAACACCATTCACGACCTCATCACCTCAGGGGACCTCCCACCCACAGCCTCCAACCTCATTGTTCCCCAACCCCGCACGGCCCGTTTCTATCTCCTTCCCAAAATCCACAAACCTGCCTGCCCTGGTCGACCCATCGTCTCAGCCTGCTCCTGCCCCACCGAACTCATCTCCACCTATCTGGACTCCATTTTCTCCCCTTTGGTCCAGGAACTCCCCACCTACGTCCGTGACACCACCCACGCCCTCCACCTCCTCCAGGACTTCCAATTCCCTGGCCCCCAACACCTCATATTCACCATGGACGTCCAGTCCCTGTACACCTGCATTCCGCATGGAGATGGCCTCAAGGCCCTCCGCTTCTTCCTGGCCCGCAGGCCCGACCAGTCCCCCTCCACCGACACTCTCATCCGCCTAGCTGAACTCGTCCTCACACTCAACAACTTCTCTTTTGACTCCTCCCACTTCCTACAGACTAAGGGGGTGGCCATGGGCACCCGCATGGGCCCCAGCTATGCCTGCCTCTTTGTAGGTTACGTGGTACAGTCCCTCTTCCGCACCTACACAGGCCCCAAACCCCACCTCTTCCTCCGGTACATTGATGACTGTATCGGCGCCGCTTCTTGCTCCCCAGAGGAGCTCGAACAGTTCATCCACTTCACCAACACCTTCCACCCCAACCTTCAGTTCACCTGGGCCATCTCCAGCACATCCCTCACCTTCCTGGACCTCTCAGTCTCCATCTCAGGCAACCAGCTTGTAACTGATGTCCATTTCAAGCCCACCGACTCCCACAGCTACCTAGAATACACCTCCTCCCACCCACCCTCCTGCAAAAATTCCATCCCCTATTCCCAATTCCTCCGCCTCCGCCGCATCTGCTCCCACGACAAGACATTCCACTCCTGCAAATCCCAGATGTCCAAGTTCTTTAAGGACCGCAACTTTCCCCCCACGGTGATCGAGAACGCCATTGACCGCGTCTCCCGCATTTCCCGCGACACATCCCTCACACCCCGCCCCCGCCACAACCGCCCCAAGAGGATCCCCCTCGTTCTCACACACCACCCTACCAACCTCCGGATACAACGCATTATCCTCCGACACTTCCGCCATTTACAATCCGACCCCACCACCCAAGACATTTTTCCATCCCCTCCCCTGTCTGCTTTCCGGAGAGACCACTCTCTCCGTGACTCCCTTGTTCGCTCCACACTGCCCTCCAACCCCACCACACCGGCACCTTCCCCTGCAACCGCAGGAAATGCTACACTTGTCCCCACACCTCCTCCCTCACCCCCATCCCAGGCCCCAAGATGACATTCCACATCAAGCAGAGGTTCACCTGCACATCTGCCAATGTGGTATACTGCATCCACTGTACCCGGTGCGGCTTCCTCTACATTGGGGAAACCAAGCGGAGGCTTGGGGACCGCTTTGCAGAACACCTCCGCTCAGTTCGCAAAAAACAACTGCACCTCCCAGTCGCAAACCATTTCCACTCCCCCTCCCATTCTCTTGATGACATGTCCATCATGGGCCTCCTGCACTGCCACAATGATGCCACCCGAAGGTTGCAGGAACAGCAACTCATATTCCGCCTGGGAACCCTGCAGCCATATGGTATCAATGTGGACTTCACCAGTTTCAAAAAATCCCCTTCCCCTACTGCATCCCTCAACCAGCCCAGTTCGTCCCCTCCCCCCACTGCACCACACAACCAGCCCAGCTCTTCCCCCCCACCCACTGCATCCCAAAACCAGTCCAACCTGTCTCTGCCTCCCTAACCGGTTCTTCCTCTCACCCATCCCTTCCTCCCACCCCAAGCCGCACCCCCCGCTACCTACTAACCTCATCCCACCTCCTTGACCCGTCCGTCTTCCCTGGACTGACCTATCCCCTCCCTACCTCCCCACCTACACTCTCTCCACCTATCTTCTTTTCTCTCCATCTTCGGTCCGCCTCCCCCTCTCTCCCTATTTATTCCAGTTCCCTCCCCCCATCCCCCTCTCTGATGAAGGGTCTAGGCCCGAAACGTCAGCTTTTGTGCTCCTGAGATGCTGCTTGGCCTGCTGTGTTCATCCAGCCTCACATTTTATTATCTTGGAATCTCCAGCATCTGCAGTTCCCATTATCTCTGAAAATTGTGCCCCCTTGTTTTTGACCCTTTTAGGGGGAACAGGGGTTTTCTATCCATTCTGTTTATGCCTCTCATAATCTTATACACTTCAGTCTGATCCCCTCTCAGCCTTTTCTGCTTCAAGGTAAACAACCTTATCCAACCTCCCTTCATAGCTAAGCTGCTCCATCCACAGCAACATCCTGGTGAATCCCTTCTGTATCCCCTCCAGGGCAATCGTATCCTTCCTATAGTGTGGTGACCAGAACTGCACACAGTACTCCAGCTGTGGCCTTATTAAAGTTTTGTGCTGCTCTGATGTTACCTCAGCTCTTATAATCTATGCTACAACTGATACAGGCAAGTGTCCCGTATCCCTTCGTAACTATACTACTAACCCGTTCTGTTGCCTTCAGGGATCTGCAAAAGAAACACCAAAGATCTTTCCATTCCTCTGAGCTTTATAGGCTATAGACAATAGACAATAGACAATAGGTGCAGGAGTAGGCCATTCGGCCCTTTGAGCCAGCACCACCATTCATTATGATCATGAATGATCATTCACAATCAGTATCCTGTTCCTGCCTCATTCCCATAACCCTTGATTCCACTATCTTTAAGAGCTCTATCTATCTCTTTCTTGAAAGTATCCAGAGATTTGGCCTCCACTGCCTTCTGAGCTTTCTTGTATCATTCCATTTACTGAGTGCTTCCTTGTCTTGTTACTTCATTCAAAGTGCATCACCTCATACCTTTCAGGGTTAACTTTCATCTGCCATTGATCTGCCCATCTGACCAATCCTCCTGTGACCTCAGACCCTTCATAACTGTCAACCACCTGACCAACATTCATATTATTCACAAACTTACTCATCACACCCTTGTATTTTCTTCTACATTGTTCACTGGTAGTGTTGGGCCTGGAACTTAGAAGCTGGATGGCAGCCAAGACAGATGAGCTTCAGAGCACAAAAGGAGTAAGAATCTTAAATTTATTGCTTCAGTTATTTCCTTAAGTTTATCATGTGCCATAGGTAGGTTGTGGCATGTGACTCCTTCACAACTACTATTCTATCCAGTTTTAGAGGTGGCATTTTACAGAGTGTATTTGAATGAAGTTCATGTCCATATTACATACTACCATCTGACTGATGGTTTGTGCGTCAATATGAAAGCAAACTTGAACACCATATTCAGAACTTTCTTTTCGATTATTCTAGCAGTTCTCCTACTGCTTTGTTCAAGGAGTGAAAGAACCATCAAGGGCCCCAAACATTCCTTCCAGGTGAAACACATAGCTCTTTCAATTTCTTATATAACATTCACTGTTCATGATGCAATCTGCTCTCCACTGGGGAAGAATAAACACAGACTGGATATTGGGGCCACTAGGGACTATGTTCTGAGATCTGAAATAAAAACAGAAAGTACTGGAGAAACTCAACACGTCTGGCAGCATCTGTGGAGATTGAAGCAGTATTAATGTTTTGAGTCTGATGACTCTTTTTCAGGAATCTTAGGTGATCATTTTGCAAAAATGCTCCATTAAACCCACAAGACTGACTCTGAGCTTCCAGGCACCCATCATTTTAATTGTCCCATTTCAAATCTGACCTCTCTGTTCTTGCCTTAATACAATGTTCTATTGAAGCTGGAAGAGCAACATTCACAGGAGGAATTCTTTCATGTGGGAGCATTTTACTATACATGAGCAGGGTGTTGGTGAAACAAAATCTAGATTATCATGCATTGCTTTTGTCCCCTTGTTTAAGCAAATAATTGCATTGGAAGCAGGGTTCGCACTGAAAAAGTATTTTCCCATGCGGTGAGAGAATAAAATCAGTGGACACAGTTTTTTAAAAAGAGGAGTCTCCCGCTTAAGATGGAGATGAGAGTGGATTTTTTTATTCTTTGAGTTTGTGGAATTCCTCTCCACATAGTGCAGTGAAGGCAGTGTTGTTTCATATCTTTATGGTAAGGTTGGATAGATTCTGGACTATTCAGCGAGCCAAAGAATATAGACAGCGAGAGGAAAGTGCAATTGAAGCCACGCTCAGATTGGCCGTGATCTTATCAAATGACACAATGCACAATTGACTTCCTCCTGTTCCTAATTCATGTGTTTGTCCAAGACTGTATGTTGATGACAAGCTGAAAAATTCATTGTACAAGGAGATGCTTTGCCTCCAGTCGAATGCTTCCGATCAGCTCACAATTTGTTTTTGTCAACTTTTCAACCTATTTGTAAGCATTTTTTTTATTTATGCCACAAATGTTTTCCACATCCTGCTCTAAAGTGATTCATGCTGAGCAACAAAGCAACTGAAAAGGTTTTTAAGGCCACAATAATACATCTTCTGCCAATGAGCTTTAGAAACCATGTTAAATAGACCTTAGCTGCCAGGTAACCTGATGTGTAGGTATTAGAATTCTGACTGGGGTGATGGAACTACTATTTGCTTCAAATGCTTGCAAAGAGCAAATTAACTCTAGAACATACAAGTTCAACCACATAATGCATCATTATTGATCTATTTTTATGAGCTTTAGCTTTAGAGCTGCCAGACACTCAAATGTTCCAACAGTAGTCTCAGTTTTGATTTTGAATATCACTTAAAAACACACACACATTTTGTTAGTGATAATGGGAACTGCAGATGCTGGAGAATCCAAGATAATAAAGTGTGAAGCTGGATGAACACAGCAGGCCAAGCAGCATCTCAGGAGCACAAAAGCTTTTGTGCTGCTTGGCCTGCTGTGTTCATCCAGCTTCACACTTTATTATCACACATGTTGTTGAGGCTTTTTGCCTTGCATTCATCAGGACAGAGAAACATGGAAACATAAATGATCAAAGCAGCAGTTGGCCATTTCATCCTTGAGCCTGCACTCAATATGATCATGGCTGATCATTGGGCTCAATACCCTAATCCTGCCCTCCCCCATTTCCCTTGATCACTTTAGCCACAAGAGCTAAACTTACCCCTTCATGAAAACAATTCACATGTTGCAAGAAAGTAAAATGTGAAGCTGGATGAGCACAGCAGGCCCAGCAGCATCTCAGGAGCACAAAAGCTGACGTTTCGGGCTTAGACCCTTCATCAGAGAGGGGGATGGGGTGAGGGTTCTGGAATAAATAGGTAGAGAGGGGGAGGCGGACCAAAGACGGAGAGAAAAGAAGATAGGTGGAGAGGAGAGTATAGGTGGGGAGGTAGGGAGGGGATAGGTCAGTCCAGGGAAGACGGACAGGTCAAGGAGGTGGGATGAGGTTAGTAGGTAGATGGGGGTGCGGCTTGGGGTGGGAGGAAGGGATGGGTGAGAGGAAAAACCGGTTCGGGAGGCAGAGACAGGTTGGACTGGTTTTGGGATGCAGTGGGTGGGGGGGAAGAGCTGGGCTGGTTGTGTGGTGCAGTGGGGGGAGGGGACAAACTGGGCTGGTTTTGGGATGCGGTGGGAGAAGGGGAGATTTTGAAGCTGCTGAAGTCCACATTGATACCATTGGGCTGCAGGGTTGCAGCCCAAAGGTATCAATGTGGACTTCACCAGCTTCAAAATCTCCCCTTCTCCCACCGCATCCCAAAACCAGCCCAGTTTGTCCCCTCCCCCCACTGCACCACACAACCAGCCCAGCTCTTCCCCTCCACCCACTGCATCCCAAAACCAGTCCAACCTGTCTCTGCCTCCCTAACCTGTTCTTCCTCTCACCCATCCCTTCCTCCCACCCCAAGCCGCACCTCCATCTCCTACCTACTAACCTCATCCCACCTCCTTGACCTGTCCGTCTTCCCTGGACTGAACTATCCCCTCCCTACCTCCCCACCTATACTCTCCTCTCCACCTATCTTCTTTTCTCTCCATCTTTGGTCCGCCTCCCCCTCTCTCCCTATTTATTCCAGAACCCTCACCCCATCCCCCTCTCTGATGAAGGGTCTAGGCCCGAAACGTCAGCTTTTGTGCTCCTGAGATGCTGCTGGGCCTGCTGTGTTCATCCAGCCTCACATTTTATTATCTTGGATTCTCCAGCATCTGCAGTTCCCATTATCACTGACACAAGTTGCAAGAATACCACTTGAAGAGGAAAACCAACTTATACTGCATGAGAGGAGAATGCTGCTCAGTTGGCAAGTGGACTCTGAAATGCAAAGGTATTGCAATGGGGAATTCAGCGATTAATGATGATTGACGGGTAATTCTCAGGCTTTGTTTAAAAGCTAAACCAGGCAGGTTGCCTCTGGATGTTCAATGTATTGCCCTGAGAAATGGACCAGTGAACAGCTATCACTTATTTTGTTGAGTTGAAAGAGATGCAATGTGTGTATGTGTTCTTTCTATCAGCAAAGAACAGGGCCCTATGAATTAATAGAACCATTGAAATCATACAGCACAGATAGGGGCCATTTGGCCCACCTTGTCCAAGCTGATCCAAAGACACTTGAAAGAATCTTTTTTCTAGACATAGCTATAGAAATGAACATACGTAGCTTTTATTTTGTTCAGTAGTGTGGGTGATGGTGAATCAATGTCCCATTTAACATTTCTGATTTTTATATTCATTGCCTTATTGGAAATGTAAAATGTGCTGCTAATTTTCTATACTCTGTTTTACTTAATCGTACAGAGTCAAGCACACCTCTGATCTTTCCTTGGGGAACTTAAAAGCAATCGTGGTCATTAATAGCTTTCACCACGTTGTCTACTGTCAAGAGGTTGTTGATAAACTATGACATGTTTTCTGGCCACAGATAGGTGACAATGACCCATTGTGTTTAAATTGAACATATGGAAGATCGCAGCTTACCAGTGGGAAGGGAAACATGCCCTAATACTTTTGCAACAAGATTAGAATCTGTAGTTTCAATGCTGCTGGTGTTGTTTCATTACCAAAATGACCAACACACTGTGTATGTGCTTTTGGCGGGACCTGTACTGATAATATCTTGGTGAGGACATTGGCATGGATATTAGGAGCGTGCACTAGAAGCATGCCGAGTGGGCACTTTATGACATCAAACAATGTGAAATGTTGCTTTGACAGCTGTAACTATTGACCTTGTTTCTCTAACTAAAGTCTGCTCTTAATCTTGTACAGTGGACACGTGTCAAGGCAGCAGGAAGGACCATGGCCTGACCAGCAGTTCTATTTAAACGGATCATTAATCAACCTCAAATTATTTTCGACTGTTTGAGTTTGTGAACTTGCTGGGTAATCTGAAGATTTGGTCGTAGTGAGGCCTGCAGGAACGGTGCTGCTCTTGACAAAGGCTCTGCTTGTGGCTGTGAGGGCTGTAGTCAGACTGTTTGCTCCCAGTCATAGTGTGATGTTTGCAATACAAGAAGGAGAGGGAGCAGATGCAGCACACAGGGTGGATGAGAAGAAGGGCTCCTCTGCAGGTGGCCTCATTCAACTAGGGACTTATGGTAACTCTTCTTCTACTTTCACCTCAGCCAGGAGCTACATGTGTATTGTCTAAAATTTACAAATGAGGAGCTTGCAGATGTTTGCCACTTCATGGAATCACCGGAGTCATGGAAGGTGCCATAGGACTGGAAAATGGCTAATGTAACACTCCTGTTTAAAAAAGGAAGGAGGTAGAAGACAGGAAATTATAGGCCCGTTAGCCTGACCTCAGTGTGAGTGAGATTTTAGAGTCCTTTATTAAAGAAAAACCAAAAGAACTGCAGATGCAGTAAATCCGGAACAAAAACAAAGCTGCTGGAAAAGCTCAGCAGGTCTGGCAGCATCTGTGGAGGAGAAAACAGAGTTAATGTTTTGGGCCTGGTGCCCCTTCCTCAGAATAATTCTGAGGAAGGATCACCAGACCTGAAACGTTAACTCTGTTTTCTCCTCCACAGATGCTGCCAGACCTGCTGAGCTTTTCCAGCAACTTTGTTTTTGGCCTGTATTAAAGAAATTGCAGAGGACTGTCAAGGGCAACTAGGGACATGCAATAAATGTTGGCCAGCCAGGGACACCCACATCCCACACATGACTATAAAAAATTGATAATAAAACTTAGAAATGGCAAACTAGGGCTAAGCCAACAAGGCTTTGTCAAGGGGAGGTCATGCCTGACAAATTTTTTAGAATTCTTTGAGGAGGTAATGAGGAAGGATGTTAGACAAAGGAGAGACAGTGGATGTGATCTATTTGGATTTCCAGAAGGCCTTTGACAAGGTGTGGCACAGGAGGCTGATAAATAAGATAAGAGCACGTGGTGTTAGGGCTAAGGTACTGGTATGGGTAGGGGCAACACAGTATGGAATTGGAGGAACGCTGCAGGCCAGGAAGCATCAGAGGAGCAGGAAAGTCCATGTTTCAGGTTGGGACCCTCCTTCAAAACTGGGGAAGGGTAAGGGAGCTGGGAAATAAATAGAGAGAGAAGGGGCTAGGGAAGGTAGGTGATAGGTGAGTGCAGGTAGGGAGTGGTGGGGATTGGTCTGTGGGATGGGTGGGGCAGATGGGTGGGGAAGAAGATGAACAGGTTGTTTCAGGTCAAGGAGGCGGGAATGAGAGGGAGGCTTGGACTTGGGATGAGGCCGGGGTGCTGGGAAGATTTTAAAACTGATGAATTCCATATTTAGGCTATCAGGCTGTGGGGTCCATACTGTGTTGTCTCAGACTCCAGCATCTTCAGTTCTTGCTTTCTCTGGTGTGGGTAGAGGATTGGCTGACTGGCAGAAGGCAGAGAATGGGAATAAAGAGGTCCTTTTCATGATGGCAGATGGTGACTAGTTGAATTCCGCAGGGGACAGTGTGGGGACCACAACCATTCACATTAATAATCTGGATAAAGTATCTAAAGGCATTGTTGCTAAATTTGCAGATGACACAAAGATAGATGGAGCGACAGACAGTATTGAGGAAGCAGGGAAGTTGCAGAAGGGCTTGGACAGGCTAGGCGAGTGAGTAAAAAAGTGACAGATGGAGTACAATGTAGGAAATTGTGATGTTATGCACTTTAGTAAGAATAATAGAGACATTGACTATTTTCCAAACATTGAAAAGCTTTGGAACTCTGAAACACAAAGAGACCTGGGTGTCTTAGTTTAAGATCCTCTGAAGGTTAATATGCAGATTCATTTGGCTGTTAGGAAGACAAATGCAGCCTATTCACTCATTTCAAGAGAGTTAGAATGCAAGAGCAGAGATGTACTGCCGAGGCTATATGATGTTCTAGTCAGACTGCATTTGAAAGATTGTGAGCTATTTTGGGTCCTGTACCTAAGAAAGGATGTGCTCGCAATGGAGGGGGTCTCGAGGAGGTTTGCAAGCACGATTCTGGTGATGAAAGGCTGCCACAAAAGGAACAGTTGAGGACTGTGGGTCTGTACTCAATGGAGTTTAGAAGGATGAGAGTAATCCAACTGAAACTTACTGAATACTGAGAGGTCTGGTTAGAGTGGATGTGGAGAAGATGCTTACATGAGTAGGAGAGACTAGGACCTGAGGGCACAGCCTTAGAATAATGGGCCAACCCTGCAGAACTGAGATGAGGAGGAAGTTCTTCAGTTCGAAGATGGTTAAAATGGAGCTCATTGCCACAGAGGGCTGTGTTGGCCAAGTCATTGAGTGTATTTAAGACAGAGATAGATGTGTTTTCGCCATAATCCTGAGTATTGTTTCCATTTAAGTAATGATCAGATAGCGTCTCTAATGCCTAATTGAACCTGGCTCCACTATACTTCCAGGTAATGTGTCCTAGACCTTAAATGCTCATTATGTGAAAAAGCTTTTTCTCACTTCATACTTGCTTGTTTTACAACTTACATTGTATATGCCCTGACTCATTATTGACCTTTTATGAGCAGGAACAATTTTGCCTTACTGCCTTTGTCCAGCATCCTCACGATTATCAAGAATTCTATCAAATCGCCTCAGCTTCTCCTTTTCAGGGAAAACAGACCTGACTTCTCTCTTTATCTTGTAACTGAAGTGTTTCATCCTCGGAATCATTATTGTGAATCTTCTGCACTTTATCCCAATGAGTTCACCTCCTTCTAAAGTGGCACCCAGACCTGTACACAATACTCCACTTTAGGTCCGACTGGTGTCATATACACATTCATCCATTTGCTCCTGTATGCTATGCAGTGCACCTGTTAACAAGGCTAGGATACGCTATGCTTTATTAATGGCTCATCCAATCTGTCCTGCCATCTCTATAGACTTTTGTCCACTTGTGACGCCCCTGCATACCCTTTAAGGTAACATCTATTATTTTATACAGTTTTTTTTCATTTCCTTTCTACCAAAATGGTATCACCACACATTTCTTTGCACTGATCCGTTCACTCCACCAACAATTTTCATGTTCTTGGTAGTCTAATGCTGTCCTCCTCACAGTTAACAATACTTTCAAGCTTTGTATGTTCCATAAACTTGGAAAATATTTCCTGCATACCAAAATCTCGATCAGTATTGGTATAAATCAGAAACATCAAAGGTTTTAAAACTGACATCTGAGTAACTCCACTCCAAGCCTATTGCCAACCTGAAAAATACCCATTAACCATTTTGTTTCGATATCTATTCCTCAGCTAACACTGTATCTGTATTGCTACTGTCTTGCTTATTCCAGAAACTGTAATATTTCTTACAATTACATTGTGTGGTACCATATTGAACATATTTTTGGAAATCCATGTACTCATCTACGGCATTACTCTGATCAACTCTCTTTAAAAATCTCCAGCAAATTAGTTAAACATGATTTTCCCTAATTAAACTATTTCTTTTCTTGTGAGTGTTAATTTTATCCTGAATAATTGTTTCCAGAAATTTCTCTACCACTAAAGTTAGACTGACTGATCTGTAATGGCTGTGCTGAGCCTTACAATGCCCTTTGAACAAAAGTGTTACATTTGCAGTTCTCCAGTTCTCTGGTACTGGCTCTGAGTGAAGGATGAGAGTTTGTGTCCAGTGCCTCTGCAATTGCCACACTCACTTCCTTCAATGTCCTTGAGTAATTGTCATCCAGCCCCCAGTGCCCTATCAACTTTAAATACTCTCAGCTTATCAAATACCTCCTTCTGATCAATTTTAACAGTTTCTGGTTCCTGAGCTTCTTCCTCTGCCACCATGGCCTGGCGACCATCTCCTTCCACAGTAGAGATATGCAACATATTAATTTAAAACTTCAGCCATTTTTCCTATCTTCATGTGTGAATTTCCTATTGCTCCCTAATTAGTCAAGCGCTTCCTTATATCATCCTTTTTCTGTTTATTTACCTATTGGAGATGCTGGGATTCCCCTTTATGTTGTTAGCTGCAAGTTTTTTTTAAATGATCCCTCCTTGTTAGTCTTATTTTAGTTTTTACTCTTTCCTGAGCCTTCTGAATTCAATTTGGTTCTCAGATGATTTTTCCACCTTACACTCATTATGAGCATATTTTTTCCTTTTTATTTTAATCTCTCTTTTTTTAATCCTTGGAGCAATTGTCATCCTTTCACTTTCAAGGGAACATATCACTACTGTACCTGAGCTATTTCTTCTTTGATCTTAGCCTATTGTTTAGCTGCGATATTTCCTATCAAGCTTTGGTTCCAGTCCATCCAGCCCAGCTCCATTTTTGCAACATTGAAGTTAGCTGTTCCTGGGTAAATTATTTTTACTCTGGATTGTTCTTTATCCTTTTCCACTATTACCCTAAACTGTATGATACAATGATCACTCTCTGTTAAATTCTCCTTCTGCAGATGTATGCTCTACTTGGTCCACCTCATTTCCAAAAACCAAGTCTAGAACCTCCTTTTTATTGTATTTGATAGGTACTGCTGTAGAAAAATTCTCTGAATACAATCTAGAAATATTTGCCCCTTGCTGCTTTTTATTTTCCCACTATCCCAGATTATTTGGGTAATTAAAATCCCCTGTTATAACTTCTTTATCGTGTTTGTACCTCTCTGTAATTTCCTTGTGCATTTGTTCCTTTTCATCCTTTCTCATAGTTGGCCAACAGATTTATAGAGCCAGCAGGGCAATTGCTCTCCTTTTGCCCCTCCATTCTAGTTAAATCGACTCTGTTCTTGAACATTCTGAGTCATCCTTTTTCTCCAATCCTGGAATGCTCTCTTCACCATTACGACTACTCCTCCTCCTTTTCTCATTTCCCACATTTTTGAACATCTTGTAACCAGGAACATTTAAAACCCAGTCCGGCCCTTCCAAGAGCCATATCTCTGCTACCACCAGACATTATAATTCTACATTGCAACCTGTAACATTCTTGTTGACTAGACTCCATACATCTCGGTACATTCAGTATAATCCTAATTTAGACTCCAGTACTTTCTTCCCATCTGCACTTCTACTTGGTAATTTAGTATTCTCTATTCTAATGCTGTCTATCTCTCCCAGTGTTTTGTGCACTCTGGTATTACGCTGTGATATTTTCTCCCTACTCCCACACCGCTGCAAGTTAGGTTAAAGGGTCCCCCAACAGCACTGGAAAATGATCTGTCAGGAATTCAACAACTCTGTCAGGTGCAATCTGTCCAGAATGAAGAGTGTCATTTCCACAGAGCCTGTTCCATTGCCCCAGCAATCTTAGTCCTTTTTCCTGTGCTATCTTTCCAGTTATCTGTTCTATACTCAAATTTTTGTACTTATTTGTACATGACATTCGGAGTAATCTGCTGATCATTACTTTTGAGATGCTACTTGCTAATTTTCTCCCAAGTTATGACTGCGTGATCATATTCCTCTTCCTACCTATGCATTTGGCACCAGTGTGAACAAGGACCTTTGACTGTTCACTCTCTCCTGAAGAATATTCTATAGCCGCTCTGTGATTCCTTGACCTTGGCACCTGAGCGAAAAGATACCATCCAAGAGTCATATCTACAGCCACAGAAAGACTGTTTCTGAACAAGAACTATTCCTTTGAATTTCCTAGCATGACTGCTCTGTTCCTTACCTTCCTTCCCTTTTGTTCAGCTGGAGAACACCATTATTCTACGGGCTTGGCTCTTGTTGTACACCTCTATTGAACCACCACCGTCATTAATGTCCAGAACAAAAAGCTGATTAGTGAGCAGGACCTCAGAGGATTCCTGCAATACTTGTCTTCTACCACCATGTATTCATCTACTCCCCATCTTAAGATCCTAAGGGGTGGCAGGGGCAGCCGTGGCTGGCGAGGGAAGTTAAGGACTGTATAAAGATAAAAGAGAAGAAGTATAACATAGCAAAGATGAGCGAGAAGCCAGAGGACTGGGAAAGTTTTAAAGAGCAACAGAAAATAACTAAAAAGGTAATACGTGGAGAAAAAATGTGGTACGAAGGCAAAATGGCCAAAAATATAAAGGAGGATAGTAAAAAGCTTTTTTAGGTATGTGGAAAGTAAAAAAATGGTTAAGACTAAAATTGGGCCCTTGAAGACAGAAACGGGTGAATTTATTATGGAGAACAAGGAAATGGCAGAAGAGTTGAATAGGTACTTTGGATCTGTCTTCACTAGTGAAGACACAAATAATCTCCCAGATGAAATAGCGGCTGAAGGACGGAGGGTAATAGATGAACTGAAGGGAATTTATATTAGGCAGGAAATGGTGTTGGATAGATTGTTAGGTCTGAAGGCTGATAAGTCCCTGGGACCTGATCGTCTGCATCCCAGGGTACTTAAGGAGGTGGCTCTAGAAATCGTGGGCCAATGGTAATCATTTTCCAATGTTCTATAGATTCAGGATCAGTTCCTGCGGATTGGATTGTGGCTAATGTTGTCCCACTTTTCAAGAAAGGAGGGAGAGAGAAAACAGGAAATTATAGACTGGTTAGCCCAACGTCAGTGGTGGGAAAGATGCTGGAGTCAATTATAAAAGATGAAATTACGACTCATTTGGATAGCAGTAACAGGATAGGTCTGAGTCAGCATGGATTTACGAAGGGGAAATCGTACTTGGCTAATCTTCTGGCATTCTTTGAGGATGTAACATAGAACATAGAACATAGAACAATACAGCGCAGAACAGGCCCTTCGGCCCTTGATGTTGCACCGACCTGTGAACTAATCTAAGCCTATCCCCCACACTATTCCATCATCATCCATCTGCGTATCCAAGGACTGTTTAAATGCCCCTAAAGTGGCTGAGTTGAAGATGGACTATGAAGATGGACTACTATAAAGATGGACAAGGGAGAACCAGTGGATGTAGTGTACCTGGGCTTTCAGAAAGCCTTTGATAAAGCCCCACATAGGAGATTGGTGAGCAAAATTAGGGCACATGGTATTGGGGGCAAAATACTGACTTGGATTAAAAATTGGCTGGCTGTCAGGAAGCAAAGAGTAGAGATAAATGGGTCCCTTTCAGAAAAGCAGGCAGTGCCCAGTGGAGTACCGCAAGGTTCGGCGCTGGGACTGCAGCTGTTTACAATATACAGTAATGATATAGATGAAGGCATTAAAAGTAATATTAGCAAATTTGCTGATGACACAAAGCTGGTTGGCAGTGTGAAATGTGAGGAGGATGTTATGAGAATACAGGGTGACTTGGACAGGCTAGGTGAGTGAACGGATGCACGGCAGATGCAGTTTAATGTGGATAAATGTGTGGTTATCCACTTTAGTGGCAAGAACAGGTAGGCAGATTACTATCTAAATGGAGTCAAGTTAGGTAAAGGGGAAGTGCAACGAGACCTAGGTGTTCTTGTACATCAATCAATGAAAACAAGCATGCAGGTACAGCAGGTAGTGAAGAAAGCTAATGGCATGCTGGCCTTCATAACAAGAGGAATTGAGTATAGGAGCAAAGAGGTCCTTCTGCATCTGTACAGGGCCCTGGTGAGACCGCACCTGGAGTATTGTTTGCAGTTTTGGTTTCCAAATTTGAGGATGGACATTCTTGCTATTGAGAGAGTACAGCGTAGGTTCACAAGGTTAATTCCCGGAATAGCAGGATTATCATATGTTGAAAGATTGGAGTGACTGGGCTTGTATACACTTGAGTTTAGAAGGATAAGAGGGGATCTGATTGAGATGTATAAGATTACTAAGGGATTGGACACTCTGGAGGCAGGAAGCATATTTCCGCTGATGGGTGAGTCCAGAGCCAGAGGACACAGTTTAAAAATAAGGGGCAGGCCATTTAGGACAGAGTTGAGGAAAAACTTCTTCACCCAGAGAGTGGTGGGTATATGGTATTCTCAGCCCCAGAAGGCAGTGGAGGCGAAGTTTCTGGATACTTCCAAAGGTCGGAGGTGTCGTTGACAGTGTAGAGGGCTGTTGTAGGCTGCAGCGGGACATTGACAGGATGCAGAGATGGGCTGAGAGGTGGCAGATGGAGTTCAACCTGGATAAATGCGAGGTGATGCATTTTGGAAGGTCGAATTTGAAAGCTGAGTACAGGATTAAGGATAGGATTCTTGGCAGCGTGGAGGAACAGAGGGATCTTGGTGTGCAGATACATAGATCCCTTAAAATGGCCACCCAAGTGGACAGGGTTGTTAAGAAAGCATATGGTGTTTTGGCTTTCATTAACAGGGGGATTGAGTTTAAGAGTCGTGAGATCTTGTTGCAGCTCTATAAAACTTTGGTTAGACCGCACTTGGAATACTGCGTCCAGTTCTGGGCGCCCTATTATAGGAAAGATGTGGATGCTTTGGAGAGGGTTCAGAGGAGGTTTACCAGGATGCTGCCTGGACTGGAGGGCTTATCTTATGAAGAGAGGTTGACTGAGCTCGGTCTCTTTTCATTGGAGAAAAGGAGGAGGAGAGGGGACCTAATTGAGGTATACAAGATAATGAGAGGCATAGATAGAGTCGATAGCCAGAGACTATTTCCCAGGGCAGAAATGGCTAGCACGAGGGGTCATAGTTTTAAGCTGGTTGGTGGAAAGTATAGAGGGGATGTCAGAGGCAGGTTCTTTACGCAGAGAGTTGTGAGAGCATGGAATGCGTTGCCAGCAGCAGTTGTGGAAGCAAGGTCATTGGGGTCATTTAAGAGACTGCTGGACATGCATATGGTCACAGAAATTTGAGGGTGCATCCATGAGGATCAATGGTCGGCACAACATTGTGGGCTGAAGGGCCTGTTCTGTGCTGTACTGTTCTATGTTCTATGTTCTATGTTCTAAAGAGATGGATAGAGCTCTTAAAGATAGTGGCATCAAGGGTTATGGGATAAAGCAGGAACAGGATACTGATTGTGGATGATCAGCCTGATAATAATGAATGGTGGTGCTGGCTTGAAGGGCCGAAAGGTCTACTCCTGCACCTAATGTCTATTGTCTATTGTCTTACCCACTGGTGTGACCATCTGTCTATAAGTGCTATCCAGGTAGTTCTCTGCCTCATGGATGCATTACAGTGACTCCAGTTGCTGACTGAGTTCCAAAATCTTTCACTCAAGCTTGTGCAGTTGACGGAAATTCCTCCACACATGCTTTGCTAGACCATGTGAAGTGTTCATGATTTACCATCTGCCATGGAATGGGCATTCCACTTGGCTGAATTGCCTTGTTGTACCTAAACTCTTTTTTTTGCTCTGATGAAGGGTCTAGGCCCGAAACGTCAGCTTTTGTGCTCCTGAGATGCTGCTTGGCCTGCTGTGTTCATCCAGCCTCACATTTTATTATCTTGGAATTCTCCAGCATCTGCAGTTCCCATTATCTCTTTTTTTTACTGTTTATTTTAAATTTATTTTTCTTATGCGAGGTTTTTTTTAATCTTTAAAATTCCTGACTAGAAGACACAGCCCCTAACAGCAGCAGCTCACAAAATAACACCTCTTCACCTCTTCACTGAACTCTCTGCTCAGCAAACTTAACTTCTTGTAATAAATCTGCTGAAGCACCTTTTCATGCTATTCACTGAAATCCCACTTTAAATTAAGTTCCCCGAGATCTCACTTAGTTACACCTCACGTTGGTGTAGTTTTACCATACACCACTTACAAAAAAACTTTTTGTGGAGGAGCTCATGTTGCAGGGAGTAACATTAAGTGCAATATCACCAGGTTGCCGATAATACAAAGCTGGGTGGGAGAGTGACTTGTGAGCAGGACACAGATGTACACGTCTATCACAAATATTATTCATTATATGATTATAGCTTATGTGTTCACCTTTGTTATAAAATAAAGGTGCTTGGCAATTTAAACTTAAATCAAGGTTAGATGTATGATCTAATGCTTTTCAAGACTCAGTTAAGATGTAAGGAAAATCTGTTAACTTAAAGTACAGACTAGTGTTTGTATTCTTGAGTACTTCACTTTGAATGTCTTTGAATGTCAAAACAAGGATAAATCAAAGAGGGATCTAAGAAATGGCAGTTGAAATAATTTGCGGTAAAAAGAGTCAGAAAGTGCCTAAAAAACATATCACTCCCCTTTCTGGTTCCAATGTGTTCTCACTCTTCCATTCTCAGGGGCTTTATTCTGCCCTTTTTCCTTATTTCTTGCTCACCTTCGATCATGTTCAATTTTCCTTTACAAAATGCAATAAGCTCCCTCAATTACTTCTGTGGCAAAGCTCCAATGACCTGCAACGCAGAGAGGTTTCGGCTCATTTCTCTTCTCTTATGAGACATTGAAAATTCATTTGCACTACAACATTGCTTTTATTTTTCTCTAATCACTTAGTTTTTCAAAAAAAAAGTCAAGCACAATTTACTTTGACCCATCTATATTAGTTGTTGTCAATGAACCTATGTATTTATAAGTGTTCACTAAATTTTGGGTTCTCCAGGGTAGATTTTAACCAGACCTTCCCAGAATTCACTGTCCGCAAAAGTGAAAATCACCTCCAATATATTTGCTTATCCACTAGCTCATTTGGAGCAACTTTCCTACCCAGTATTACCTCATATTTTCTACACTACACTTGTATTCTGATTTGCCTGGTACCTATTTGTGGATCCAGAAAACATGATGTTAAAAACCGATATCTTTTCTGATGTGGTTTGTAATCAATTACTTCCTGATCACAAGGATAGTCTGGTACAAGCATATAATTTGTCTTTGGATAAATTGGTGATCCAGTGGTGGCCCATACACAGCAGGCATCCTAAAATTTCACTGTACTGTTGCTGTATTTAACAGTGTAATTTAAAACATAATAGTATGAGTCAAAGCTCCCCAGAGCACTAAAATCTGACAAAACACAAACACGGCTTATTTAATTCTCATCAACATTATAGCGCACACAAGAATTGCACCCTTCCTCAAATACAAATGTACAGGTGGATAAATACCTTTTCATGTGAGTAACATTAATGTAACATTCCTCACTCCATATGGAACAGGTCCGTTTGTATTTTTAAGGAGGATTATGATTTAATTTGTAACAAATGGGTCCTGAATGACTGGACAGAGAAGGAAGACTCCGAGGCTTAGCTTGCAAGCTATGCATAGTAGGCTCACCTTGCAGAATTTGCACATTATAGATCATAGATCATAGAACACTACAGTACAGTACAGGCCCTTTGGCCCTCGATGTTGCGCCGACCTGTAAAACCAAACTGAAGCCCATCTAACCTATACTATTGCATTATCAAACATATGTTTATCCAATTACCATTTAAATGTCCTTAAACTTGGCGAGTCTACTGCTGTTGCAGGCTGGACATTCCACACCCTTACTACTGTCTGAGTAAAGAACCTACCTCTGACATCTGTCTTATATCTATCACCCCTTAGTTTAAAACTATGTCCCGTCGTGCTAACCATCTCCATGCGAGGAAAAAGGCTCTCACTGTCCACCCTATCTAATCCCCTGATTATCTTGTATGTCTCTATTAGGTCACCTCTTAACCTTCTTTTCTCTCATGCAAACAGCATCGAGTCCCTCAGCCTTTCCTCGTAAGGCCTTCCCTCCATACCAGGCAACACCCCGGTAAATCTCCTCTGCACACTTTCCAATGCTTCCACATCCTTCCTATAATGTGGCGACACATTCTGCTTGGCATTTTTTAAAAAACATCTATTTTTCATTCAAATCCTGTGAAGCAAAGGCAAAACCATAAATCTATTGCATTGCACATATGTGACATGATTACCTTGTGATCATGTCATTGTGCCCTCCACTATGCAAGAAGCATGGCAAAGGCTTCAATACCAATCACAGCAATGTCCAAGAACATTTCAAGTCTAGCATCCTTTGGCAGGGCAAAAAGTAGAAATAGCCAACTTCTGTGAGATTAAGTGGTGATGGTATTAAAGCTGCTCAGAGTAATATATCCACACACGCCAGTCAGATTTTGGTGTTAGACCTGGTTTAATACGTTTGAAAATTTAACATGATATAATTAATTAATTTCTTAATAGTGACAAATAAAGATCACATATACTTTGTAAATGCTCTGAAAGAAATTCACACATTTATTTTATTCAGTCTTCAAAGTCAACCTTTGTTTACTCCAGCATGTGAATAACAGAGAACATTTCTCGAACACTTTCAGCTTGTATTTTGCTATTAAAAATGAAATATGCTCTTACAAAAGAAATCTGCCCTGAACATATAAGTCTATTTAGTTGACAATATGTGCCTTTGTTAAGAATGGAACTCAGTAATGTCTCTGTAACACATAGATAACTACTGGATTTACAGGACTCGTATTTCTTCTTCATTCATAACTTTGATGTTTTCTTAAGCTCTTTAGATATGATATGAGTTTGAGATGGCAGATAGATGTCCCAAGTCAACTGGAATGTTGAAATTTGGGACTGTTTTTCTTTGAGAAGGAGATTATGAACAGATCTGACAGCAGTGCTCAAATTAGGCAAAGGGCAGAATAATATTAAATGTAAGAGATTTAGGGCACAGAGTCAGAGAATATTTATTACACACCAGATTACAAGGATGTGAAATGCATGACAGGAGTTAGCGATTGAAGTATGTTGATAGATGGTTAGATATGTAGTTTAAGAAAAAGGCGACAAAGCATTATAGGAACAAATCAGGCATGTGGGCTGAAGACTGCTACTCCTGTAGAGGGCCAGCATCAACATTGTCTGATTAGGTCAAACAACATATTTTCAGTGTGCAATCCTGTATAACACAGTATGATGTTGTGACAGCAATGACTGCAGATATGCCCCAGTTTGGCAGGATTACTGTGTTTTCTCTCTCTCAATAGTAAAGTAGCCCAGATGGAGTCTTGGTTGGCTGTTGTTCATGACATTACAGCCTGATGTTCTCCTCAGTTGATATCCTCCAGTTTTCAGTTGGCTGAAATTCTCTAGATTAACTCATGAGGTGACTTTAATGCCCTCTTCTATAATAGGTTTGGTGCCTGTATGATATTTAAACAGACAATGGAGGCAGTTAGGGACCATTTCCCTCTTGCCCTCTATAATGATTAAGCCTGTGGATGGGCTTTCCTACCCTATCACCAACTGAGGCCTTTAAGGGAGTAATTACTGGCACAGTTTGGCATGGTGGATAGGTGGTTAGTACTGCTGCCTCATAGCACCAGGGACTTGGCTTTGATTCCAGCCTCGGGTAACTGACTGAGTGTAGCTTGCACATTCTCACCTTGTCTGCGTGGGTTTCCCCTAGCTGCTCTGGTTTCCACCCATATTTCAGCGATGAGGTGATTAGGCAGATTGGCCATGCTAAGTTGCATATAGAGTGCAGGGAAGTGAAAGCTAGGTGGGTTAGACATGGGGATTGCAGGGTTACAGGGATAGTGTGGGTGTCGGTGTGGCTGTGGGAGAGATATACTTAGGAGGGTCAGTGTGGTCTTGATGTGCTGAATGGCTTCCTCCTACACTGTAGGGCTTCTACTTAAGAGCTTCTTGCTACCACTTCTAATATTAACCAAGCAGCAGACAGATAGGGGATGTCAGCAAACTGTGAGGTTTCTTGTAGTTGAACTTCTAGGCAATTGGTTATCAGGTGAACTTCAAGTTGCAACAGATTGATGGCAGTCTTTTCCACTACCTGGCTCTCCCACTTTAAAGGGATGGCTGCTTGGATGACTTGGAGCTAGTTCAAAGGTTTCTGTCTGCAGAACACCTTCAACCTGATTTTAAAGAAGTCACAAAGTGTGGAATCTTATGCTTCTTTTTGGTAGTGGTGAATTGCATTGCGTTCTTTGGAGAGATTCTCACTGCAAGACCTAACGAGATTTCTTGCGATATGATTAAAAAAGTGCATCATTCTCCTCTCTGCCATTGTGAGTGTCACTCTCCTACTTTACACAAACTCTTATAGCTGCTATGCACCCACGTCCCAACAAGACACATGTTCTACTACTCTCAGCATTTCCTTCAATATCTTCCTTTGCACGGTCTTGTTCCCCTGACTTCTCACACTACTAACCCCACATGCCCAGCGTTTGAGAACATGCATTAACAATGTGCCACCCATTTACACCTCAGTCACTCAATCCCTCCCCTTCTCTCATTCCAGGAGAAGACAGCCCACAATAGGGCAAAAAGAACCCAGATGTGTAAAGG
This sequence comes from Stegostoma tigrinum, assembly GCF_030684315.1. Classification (NCBI taxonomy): domain Eukaryota; kingdom Metazoa; phylum Chordata; class Chondrichthyes; order Orectolobiformes; family Stegostomatidae; genus Stegostoma; species Stegostoma tigrinum. The sequence continues at coordinate 66,917,959 of NC_081357.1, read as the reverse complement.
CATTTCCGTCATTCAATTCTCCAAGTCCTATGAAGAGAGAATCCTAGTCTGCGCAGAAGGGGGCCAGGACTGTTCCTGTGGGGATGCCGACACGTTCTTGTCCTCTAAGGACCATGCTCTATCCTACTGCAATTCTCACATTAAGCCCCACTGCCAGTCACATTCAATATGCACCACTTCTCATTACTGCCCCTGACCCTTTCTGTCTGTCGTGTCTTACAAACACATCCAGCAAAGTACACCACCTCCGCCGAGAAGCAGCCCAATTTTCCAGAAGCCATGCCCTTTGACTTTTGAGGATGAGAGGCCACAGAGGAAGCATTGACAAAGCTGCCTCCTGCCCCCTCCACTATCGCAGATACACATGCCTTAGTGGGATCATTAGAATTAGAAAGTTTGGGACACTAATCGAGTGAGCCTGTTGATCCGTAGCTGGTCAAAGGAGAGATGCCCCAGGTCATGGACACCTGGAGGGTTTCCAGAGTCCAGGAACCTGCTCAGTCCCAGATAGGAGAGGAGCCTGCGGTGTCAGCAATCACAGACTTTATCAACAAACACAAGGAGAAGCAGGAGCAGAAGATAGGAGTGTGGAAGGCAATGGGTCTCAACATCCAGCAGATGCAACAGTGCGGAGGGTCATGTGATCGTCTGTACATTTCCATGGGCAGGTTAGAAGTTACCATGGAGAGTAAGATCCAGCACCCTCAGGATCTCCTGGAGAGGCGTACACCTGTATTCTACTGCCCTAGCCATTGATCGTCAGACTCAAAGACATGCCAACAGAGGGTTAGGGAATGTACTGGCATGAACTTCAGGTGCCCCTTCTTCACTAGAAGATACAACGGTGCCAACAGGCTCCTCAGATATCTCCTGCTAGGAAATAGCAGAGGTGGTCAAACCTTCCACTGCCAACCTGCCTGTCCTGTTCCATTTTTTTGACCTTCCTGTTTGTTTCCTTGGTGCCTTATGAATAATGGTGTGTTATGAGTTAACGATGGTCATTTGGGTGTTTATAAGAAGGACGTATATTTGTTTTGGAACTGCTTTGTGCTAGTGCATGTTGAGTTCAGGACTGGTGCACGAGACAGCTGCACTGCCTTGGGCTCGCTGAAATGTGGCTGAATGAGACCATCCCTTAAGCTGAGTATGCACCTATAGGTGGCCTTGCCACATCAGGATCCTCCTTTCCTCCTCCAAAGATGCAGCATGCTCTTCCTGGAGCCCCACTTACTGCTGTGCATTGTTGCACAGTGAGTGTTCTGCAAATCCTCACATGTGCATATCGAAATGTTGTCCCAGTTCTATCCAGATGTGGGAATCACAGCTTCTGTGTTTCGACTGCATGTTCATCTGCAACTCAGCTGTTCAAATGTACTGTGCTGTAATTTCCCTGGATGTCAGTATTTGGGTTGCTCACAGCCATCACAAGGCAAACATTCTTAGAGGGTATTCCTGTACTCTGAGATTTTGTCTGCTGATTCTGCTTAAGGGAACAAATCTGTGGGAAAATTTGATTTAGTCAGGATGAATGCAGTGTGGCGGCTTCCTGGGTGCGTTGCGCTTTCCCCAGTTCTGATGAAAGGTCCTTGATTGAAATATTAACTTTGTTTCTCTCTCCACAGATACTGAGCACGGTCTGTTTTCAAACAACATAACCTTCCAATGTAACTAAAATAAAAATTAAAGGAGTGACCCCTCCACTTCGAGCCATGGTACAAAAGAGCTGATATTAAATCAGCCATTTGTTATGCACTTTTCACAATTTTTGCTTATTTTTTACACTATAACTCAAAGCCAAAATTATCCTCAGGATTATCAATTTGAATTTCAGTGGGCTGGACAATGTCCTGTGACTATCCCTTACTCTCACTTTTTCCCAGGCAGCCAAAGAACAAAAGCAAAGTTGCTGGAAAAGCTCAGCAGGTTTGGCAGCATCTGTGAAGGAAAAAACAGAGTTAACATTTCAGGTCCGGTGACTCTTCCTCAGAACAAATGACAATGTCAGCTTCTCTAGGTTTTTTGTGATGTTGTCATTCCAGCTGTTGGACAGAGGTCAGCTCGATGGATTTCTTTGATTTTGTTAAACAAAATTAACAAAGCAAACCACCCCTGTTAATTCTGAGTTGGACAACATAGGTAAAGATATTTTAAAGGTATCGATTGTGGAACTTGGCTTGTTTCAAAGAACTACATCCAAACACAAAGGTGAAAAGCTTAATTTTTGGTCCCACCAGGAATGAGAACTGAGGCTGACAGGGCCCAAGAATGTTTGCTTTGGCCAGGTTACTCATTTCCTCATGTCACAGAATCTCTTCTGTACAGAAAGAGACCATTTGGCCCGTCGAGTCTTCACTCACCCTCTGAAGAGCATCTGACACACACCCAGCAGCCCCCATCCAATCCCATAACCCTGCCATATGCATGGCCAACCCACCTAGCCTGTACATCTTTGGACTGTGGGAGGGAACCAGAGCACCCGAAGGAAAACCACATGGGCACGAGGAGAATATGCAAACTCCACACAGACAGTCACCCCAGGTTGGAATTCCAATTATGTGAGTTTGCCTCCAGCAGGGTATTTTGACATGATGCAGCAGTACTTATATTGTGCCTCATAGAAGAATAGAAGAAGCCATGTGTGAATATTGGGGTAATGATGAATCTGATGGATATTTATTACAGCCGCCTATTATATTCAAAGACATGTTCACATTCACAGGTACCTAAGTATCGGGGCTAGCATCAAGCTCAAAACAATTGCAACAACTTGAACACCATGTTTCCAGTGGCATGGCACGCTTCAATTGATCCAAATTAAGATGGGATCTGACATCTTTTAAGCCTTACAAGACAAGCCATGGTGCAATGATGTTATCATAAGCATGACTCTTAAAGCATTACTTACATGTCTTGAGACATGACGCAAGAGCCGTGACTATCCATTTTTGAGGAGATGAGTTCAGGGCCAGCCAAGCCATTGGCTCCACAAGGTGGCGGCTAATTAAAAGCCCTGTTAACAACAGCTGAAGGACGCTGACTAGATTTATCTGGTTGGTGAACAGATTAACTGGAGGAACTTGATCGGGACATAGCCAGTGCTCAAAACAGGCCTGTGGTTCTTCCTTCCTGCCCTGGTCTGCCAAAGGCTATCTTGTAATCCTGTTGAGAGATCTCTCACCCATTCCCGTCCATCTCACACACACACACACACACACACACACACACACACACACACATACACACACACACACACACACACACACATCCTGGCAAAAATGGTGAGTGGTCACCCTGCTGCTGCACCTCTTACACTTTGATGTGTTCTACTTGCCCTGTGGTTTTGAGATCTGCAAAGCAGTTCCACAGAGAGTATTTCTCCGTGCCATTTAAAAAGGTGACTGTGAAATTCAGGAATGCCAGTTGGCCCAGAGGGAGATTTAGGACCCAGAAACAGTCCTGACACTTATTTCTTGCCTCTAGAGGGAATATCCAATTCTAAATGTTTCAGGCTTGGCAATGCACTGTCTTTCAAACTTTCTTCCAGAGTATCTCTCATTAAGCTTAACTTACGTTCTCTAGTCTCTTATCTGGCAACTCAACAGGGGCTACCTAAATGCAAGTACACATCATTAAAATGTCTGCTGTAATAAATTATCAACTGCCACGTGTGTACAGAAGCTTGGTGTTTTGTTTAACACCATGCTGCTACCTGGTGGAGCAGTCAGTCAGGTTGATGAAATTCTACTATGCATGCTGGGTTCTTGGAGCATGCATGGCAATAAATCCCAGTTATCATTGTAGGCCCAGTCAGAAAGTATAATAATATTTCAGTTTTCAAGTCATATGATCGGATCACAATCATTTATTACCCATTGCTGGCTGCCACAGCACCTGCTCCAATAATAAAATAAACAAGCCTGGCAAAGTAGAAATTAACTTCCACTCATTAATCCCATGAGTAAATTAGAGTAATACAGCTTGGAGTGTGTTTCCAAGAATTAATGCATCTTGACTCTGAGAAGACCTTGATACAATGTGCTTGCTGTTAATGATATAATCAAACACCTCGAAATGCTCCAGCCTGGAGTACATATAATATCAGATCGAAACAGAATGGCTTTTCACTTGCAGAGACACATGTCTCAATTGAAGAGCATTTACACATGCTGTCGAGGCAAATACACTATCTGTTCTGGTTTATCTCCCATTAATAGAAATCATGACCCTGAATCTCCTCAGGGATTCTGCCAGATTCCCAGCATCAATGCTGCAAGAATCTAGCAGAACTCATGGGAAAAATGGCAAGAGCAGAACCGTGCCAAGTCCCTGCTGATTCTGTGGTTTCCCGGCTGGGCTTGTTAGGGATAAAACCTCTGTTCTTTAACAGATACGTCTTCCCACACCGCGCAGTGATAATTGACCTGACAAATTTTGCATCCTTTTATTTTGTGTGAATCATCTGCTTATCCCACCAAGGAATGCTAATAAATGGAACACATAATGTACAGACTAAACATTGTCCTTACCCCTGTTAAGTGCATGGTTTGGTCTAATTGATGAAATAGCATCCTTTTGCCTATAGGCTTCAAGAGTCTTATGTCAAATGCAGTTGGATAATCTCGATACAATTACTGGTAGACAAGACTAAATGGTTCTTAAATTAGACATTTTGCTCAGTGAGGCTGGTACATGCAGTGGCCAAATATCACATTGCTATATGTTCTTCTGTGGTTAGAACTGAAACAATCATTGGTGCAGAGTCATTTCGAGCTGTGGAATAACTGAGCCTATTTTGGGTGCTTGAATTGGAAATGGATGTTAATTAGTCCGGTCGACATTTGCAAGCATAAACTTCATAAAGGATAATTTTATTCTTACATAATTTTAAAATGTCTTTTTATCCTCCCTTCTTTGTTCTTTTCTCTGATATTTTATGACCTTTGCCAATCTCTCTCTCCCTGTGATTGTTACAAGAACAATCTCCTGGTCAGAAAGAGCTCCAACATTTCTGTCAACCCCAATTGTTCATTGGATCGTGGGTATGCATTACAGTGACTCTGTCTTACCTCTTATTCTCTTTCAGTGCCCCTCCACTGCTTGATACATGAATGAAAACTGAAGTGTAGGTGTAAGGTGTCAGCAAATAACTACTTGCTGCTGGGCTATAGGAACACTGAAGGGATGTCTACAAGTCTATTGTGCTGCTAACCCATCGTGTGTGTGTGGTGTGTATGGTCTTTATGGTGAGCATCAGATATGATGTGTTCATTTCCACTTCATGATGCCACTTATTAGTGGTGAAAAATGAGGAAACATTTGAACTGTGGGACCTTTCACAGCCACACCACCCTGACCTGGATTTCTCTCTGCTACCCCAAATCTATCGACAACCCAACTGATAAAAGGAATAGCGAAGGAGAAGGGCTGGGGTTCTAAATAGATTTCCTTAACTTAAAGCTTACTTTCAGGAGGCTATTTCTGGGGATCTGTGGGAACAACTCACAACAAAATATAATTTAAAACAAGCACATCTCTCTGGATTTCTTCATTCAGCATTTAGTAAGAAAGCCAGTACTGCTCCACTGCAAAGGCCTCAGCTTGAGCAGATCAGGGTTTGTGACACAATGTGAACCTAACCTGCGAAGTTACAACAGAGTCACCTAGCTTGGGGAGGCACAGTGGCACAGGGGTTAGCATTGCTACATCACAGGCTCAGGGATGCAGGTTCAATTCTACTGACACGTAACTGTGTGGAGTTTGCACATTCTCTCCGTGTCACTGTGGGTTTGCTCCATTAGTCCAAAGTTGGATTGGCCATGCTAATTGCTCATAGTGTCTTGGTGGATTGGAAATGTGGAATAAAGGGTGGGATACTCTTCAGAGGGTCAGCATGGACTTGATAGACCTCACGCCCTGCCTACATACTACAGGAATTCTATGGCTCTAGCTTGAGGTAAATTCTATCATTTGCATTTGCACTTGGTAGGAAGAGGGTCAGTTTCCTTATTTTAATTCTTCCCTCCATCCCAACATTTTTCAGCAAACATGGCAGGAGTTTAATGTAGAATGTTATCCTAATTTTAGAAGTAAACCAAACCTGGAAGTGAGAGAAAGCATGATGAAAGCAGTTCTCTCTCTGGGCCACTCCAGAGATTTCAGTCTGCAGATCCCATCGCACTCTCATGGATACATTTCTAAATTTCAAATCAGATTACTTGCATTCACAAACAAACACAGAAATTGCTGAAGAAACTCATTAGGTCTGGAATCATCTGTGGCAAGAAAACAGAACTCAGGCCCACCGATGCCACCAGGAATGTTGAGTTTCTCCAACAATTTCAGCGCTTTTTTTTGTTTCAGACTTCCAGCACCTGCAGTTCTATGTTTTGTACATATTTTCATTTCACTGATATCCAAAAGTTTGCTTAAAAGCCCATTCAGTGTCATAAAAATTGATTCAAAAACACTCCACTCTTCAAATGCCATTGAAGAAATTCAATCACAGTTGAATAAGCTGCTGTTTACCTTCGTCACTCCCACACCTTAGTATGGTAAGGCAAATGACCAACACTTGGTCCTGTGCTTAGCGAAAAATTTTTCCTGAAGTGCCTCTTAACTTATAAATACTTTTAAATTCACCTAGTTGTTACGCCATTAGCAAAACCTTCTGAACCATGTAATCTGAATATTAAGTGCACGAATAGCTGAAGTGAATGTAAGCTAATACACCAGAACTTATATCAAAACATTATTTCACGTTTTCCAGGGAGAATACTCTCTGGCAGCCATGGAGGCATGGCACAACCAGCAGCATGATGGGACATCATAACCCCAGGGTAGGACACTGCAAACAGGAAGGGTGTGGATAAGATATAGTGCAGCTGCAGTAGTGCTGCCTGTTTCCATAGTCTTTGATCTGTAGGCAAGGGTTTTAGACCCCAAGATAATTGTGCTAGGACAGCGGATTGTTTATGTTACGCCCGATTTCTTAATGAGATGTGCTCAAGTACAGATTGTAAACACACACAGTGAAACACGCAAACATAAAGGTTTAGCCAGTGAAGGGCATTGGCTTATTTTCCCTCATTAGGTGGTGGTAAATCAGGTGTAGGAAGGGTAAATAATTGTGAATGTTGTTCCCGGAGAGATGCTTGACTTCTTTCTGCCACATCAGCTTTCATGTTCTGGGCAATAAAGTTCATGGGCATTATCCTCAAATTTGTCATGTTGCTCCCCAGCAAAATGTCTCCTTCTTGTGTGACCAAACTCAGGATCACACTTGTTGTTACTTTTCCAGTAACAAATACATTGTGCAAGTAAAGTCTAGTTAAAGGAACCTCTACACATTCTCTCTTGAGTCCGTTGATGAGTAGACAGGAATTCGCCCTGCTCGTGGCTGGGACTTCCATCCTCCCCACTAGCAAAATTTATAATCATCTACATTATCCAAGAATAGAGACCTTTTTCTGTTCTTTTAAACACTGAAAGTCATTTCATCCCTCAATACAAAATCCCGTTAAGTGTCTGTCCACTGTGCTGAGATTGTAGATTTAGTGACTGCAGATATCACTTGACAGTGGATTCCCAAAGGCCAACAGTTTCATTTACATGAGATAACAAGGTGTAGAGCTGGATGAACACAGCAGGCCAAGCAGCACCAGAGGAGCAGGAAGGCTGCTGTTTCAGGCCTAGACTCTTCTTCGGAAATGAGGCCCGAAACATCAGCCTTCCTGCTCCTCTGATGCTGCTTGGCCTGCTGTGTTCATCCAGCCTCACATTTTATTATCTTTACTACACCTTGTTATCACAGATTCTCCAGCATCTGCAGTTCCTGATATCTCTGAAACAGTTTCATTTACTTGCCCTGGTTTCCCACATTGGAAATGTTTGGTGTTTCTCAAATGGTCTGACTTCTGGGTTTTGTCTTTTAAAAGTTAGAGACTGTTCTGCCTTTGTCTCATTGTTTCCCTTTTCTATCAAGCCTACTTCATTCTTGTCAACCTCTTATCTATCTCTCTCCCAATCTGCTATAATTTTCAAGTCTTAGTTTACGCTGGGGTAGAGATCTCAGAGTTAACTCATAATCATCTTCCAGAACTGCTGTCTGTCTGGCATTTGCCATTTTCTGTTCCTTTACTTGAATTTTGATAAAGGGAGGGAATAAATTTTCTAACTCTTAAAGGACAATTATTCCTAAAAGGTTTTCATATGTGGTTTCTACTTGAGGTGAGGTAAAAATATGAGGGCACCTCATGGTATTATCGCTGGACTGGTAATCCAGAGACCCAGGTCATGTTCTGGGGTGCTGGGTTCGAAACCCCCAAGGCAGATGTTGGAATTTGAATTCAATAAATATCTGGAATTAAGAATCTAATGATGACTGTGAGCTGATTGTCGGGGGAAAAACCCATCTGGTTTATTGATGCCCTTTAGGGAAGGAAACTGCCATTCTTACCTGGTCTGTTCTGCATGTGACTCCAGACCCACAGCACTGCAGTTGACTCTTAACTGCCCTCTGGGCAATTAGGGATGAGCAATAAACGCTACCCCACCAGTGATGCTGCCATCCTGTAAAGGAAAATCATTTCCAGCTGGTAAAAGCAAGTTGCTAAGCTATTCAAATTAAATGTATGTCCAGTTAAATTGCTTTCTAAGGGTACACAATTATTGATTCTCTACCCTCTGACACCAGTTCATATGAGCTTACATTACAAGGGTTTGACTACCTCTTGATTTTCTGAATTCTCATCAGGCAACAAGGAATAAACTTTGTCAGCTTTGCCTGTTAGTTTGCACCATCCAGTTATCCTCTGGCCACTTTCACTGCTACTTCTACTTCTTCCTCACCAAATTTAGGGATCACTGTGCAAACCCGAAAAATCCAACATTCAAAACTAAATTACAGATGGTTCCCTCACCAGGGTTGCTTTCAGTGGAACTATCCCTAAGCAGTTCAACCATTTTCAACCCCTATGTGTATTGCTTCTGTTTGGAAAATTCATTAGTTTTTCCTTTCATAGTTTTATCTTTCTTCCTTCCATTCCTGTCTTTCTGTTTTTCTTATTCCTCACTTTTTATTCCTTGAAATTACTTTTCATCTTTCCTTTCCTTCCAGCTGTAATCTCAGCTGCTGAAGTTGTGCCTTTTTGATCAGTGGTCAGCTTATTTCAGATTCAAAATTCAAGTTTTTGAATTTCAGCTTTCCTGATTTTTGGGTGGAATGAGCATTTTAATTGTTGAGCTGAATGCTTTTTAGATTAGACTCCCTCCAGTGTGGAAACAGGCCCTTTGGCCCAACATGTCCACACTGCCCCTTGGAGCATCCCACCCAGACCCATTCCCCCTATAACCCACACACCCCTGAACACTATGGACAATTTAGCATGGCCAATCCACCTAACGTGCACATCTTTGGACTGGGGGAGGAAACCCACACAGACAAGGGGAGAATGTGCAAACTCCACACAGTCGCCCGAGGCTGGAATTGAACCCAGGTCCTTGGCTCTGTGAGGCTGCAGTGCTAACCCAAAGCTTTAATGCCCTTTAACTCTAATGCTTTAACTCTTTGAAGGATAAAAAGGTGAGTTCTTAAACCACCCTATGTTAGCTCATTTTAGCACCAGGGACCTAGTTAGCTCGAGGCGTTAAATATTTCAGAAGAGAAATTTTATTTCTTTCAAACCAAACTTTCCTCCTTCTCCTTTGGAGCTCGTACACTGCTCGCCTCATCAATTCAAAATCCCTCCTCTCTCTACACACATTCTTTAATTTAATTCTCCTGGGACCCTTCGCCACTGTCCCACCTCACTGTCCAATTATCTGCTGGTAGTCCCAACTCTTCTCCCCTCCTCACCCTCAACTACGAACACCAACTCCTTTAGTAATAGGTCTGTGGTCAGCAGACCCAAATCTCCAGATCTCCCTGTAGGTTTTCTCCAGGCTGTCTGGGAATTGCAAAACCATCTGCAGCCTCCAACTGATGGTGAGAAAGACGCTCCTGGCTGACCTCTTGAACAGCGACTGCAGATGAGGTAAGCTCAGGATTTCAAGGTCCAGTTCCACAGGAGGGTCAACAGCCTTAGATTCACCAGGCTAAATGGCACGGTGCCATAGGCAATTGGTGTGCCTTGGTCTTCCGACAAATCCTCTTCTCCTACTCCGAGGTCACAATAATACTGAGTGAATGAGAAGCATCGTGAGTTCCCAAAGTAAATGCAGTGGTGGGGGGAGGGTAAAGTCAGGCAAAGATATGAACACCTCAGTGTACCTGGGCTTCAGAAATAGAGTAGCTGCAACTTACCAATAGGAATTCCTGAGCATCCCATGAGCCATGCCCAAGACTCTTTTCACCTAACAGTGGCAACCTTCCACTTGAACCTGGACTTAGAATCATGGAATTCCTACAGCATGGAAGCAGGCCATTTGGCCCATTGAGTCCACACTGACCATTCAAAGAGCGGTCCACCCACACGCCTTATCCCTGTAGCCATGAATTTCCCACAGTCAAACCACTTAACCTGCACATCTACGAACTGTGGGAGGACACCAGAGCACCCAGATGAAGACCACACAGACACAGGGAGAATGTGCAAACTCCACACAGACAGTTACCTGAGGGTGGAATGGAACCTAGGTCCCTGATGCACTGAGGCCACAGTATGAACCACTGAGCTACCATGCTGTGGACTTCTCTCAGCTGAACTCGTGTTTACAGCAATATTGCCAGACACATCAAGAGTTACCTTGCAACTGCCAGCTATTGTCCTCCACCAACTATAGGTATTTAAGGAATAAAAGAATGACGAAAGTAAGATTAGGGCAATCAAGGATAGTAGTGGTAAGTTGTGTGTGCAGTCAGATGAGATAGGAGAAGAACTAAATGAATATTTTTCGACAGTATTCACTCTAGAAAACGACAATGTTGTCGAGGAGAATACTGAGATACAGGCTACTAGACCAGGTGGGATTGAGGTTCACAAGGAAGAGGTATTAGAAATCCTACAGAGGGTGAAGATAGATAAGTCCCCTGGGCCAGATGGGATTTATCCTAGGATCCTCTGGGAAGCCAGGGAGGAGATTGCCGAGCCTTTGGCATTGATCTTTAACTCGTCATTGTCTATAGGAATAGTGCCAGACGACTGGAGGATAGCAAATGTGGTTCCCCTGTTAAAGAAGGGGAGTAGAGGCAACCCTGGCAATTGTAGTCCAGTGAGCCTCACCTCAGTTGTTGGTAAAGTGTTGGAAAAGGTTATAAGGGATAGGATTTATAATCGTCTAGAAAAGAATAAATTGATTACGGATAGTCAGCACGGTTTTGTGAAGGGAAGGTCGTGCCTCACAAACCTTACTGAGTTCTTTGAGAAGGTGACCAGACAGGTAGATGAGAGTAAACCGGTTGATGTGGTGTATATGGATTTCAGCAAGGCATTCAATAAGGTTCCCCACAATAGGCTATTGTACAAAATGCGGAGGAATGGAATTGTGGGAGATATAGCAGTTTGGATCGGAAATTGGCTTGCTGAAAGAAGACAGAGGGTGGTAGTTGATGGGAAATGTTCATTCTGGAGACCAGTTACTAGTGGTGTACCGCAAGGGTCGGTGTTGGGTCCACTGCTGTTTGTCATATTTATAAATGACCTGGATGAGGGCGTAGAAGGATGGGTTAGTCAATTTGCGGATGACACTAAGGTCGGTGAAGTTGTGGTTAGTGATGAAGGATGCTGTAGGTTGCAGAGAGACAAAGATAAGCTACAGAGCTGGGCTGAGAGGTGGCAAATGGAGTTTAATGCAGACAAGTGTGAGGTGATGCACTTTGGTAGGAGTAACCGGAAGGCAAAGTACTGGGCTAATGGTAAGATTCTTAGTAGTGTAGATGAGCAGAGAGATCTCAGTGTCAATGTACACAGATCCTTGAAAGTTGCCACCCAGGTTGACAGGGCTATTAAGAAGGCAGACAGTGTTTTAGCGTTTATTAATACAGGGATTGAGTTCCGGAACCATGAGGTTATGCTGCAGCTGTACAAAACTCTGGTGCAGCCGCACTTGGAGTATTGCGTACAGTTCTGGTCACCGCATTGTAAGAAGGATGTGGAAGCTTTGGAAAGGGTGCAGAGGAGATTTACTAGGACGTTGCCTGGTATGGAGGGGAGGTCTTATGAGGAAAGGCTGAGGGTCTTGAGGCTGTTTTCATTAGAGAGAAGAAGGTTGAGAGGTGGCTTAATTGAAACATATAAAATAATCAGAGGGTTAGATAGGGTGGATAGGGAGAGGCATTTTCCTAGGATGGTGACGGCGAGCACGAGGGGGCATAGCTTTAAATTGAGGGGTGAAAGATATAGGACAGATGTCAGAGGTAGTTTCTTTACTCAGAGAGTAGTAAGGGAATGGAACGCTTTGCCTGCAACGGTAGTAGATTCGCCAACTTTAGGTACATTTAAGTCATCATTGGACAAGCATATGGACGTACATGGAATAGTGTAGGTTAGATGGGCTTCAGATCGGTATGACAGGTCGGCACAACATCGAGGGCTGAAGGGCCTGTACTGTGCTGTAATGTTCTATGTTCTATGTTCTAACTCTCTGCCACTTTCCCTTTGTACTTTGACTTTCCCAATCTCAGCCTGTGCTTTCTCTCATCACTCTTGAGTCTGCCATCATTAATTTTGACTCGTTGACAGTTTTCTGCTCCTTGGCGAATAGCAGAGAAAGAAACTGGAAGCAGGATGCGCGTGTAGTTACAAGGAAGTGACTGGAAATGGTATTTTATTTAATTCAGTGTCTCTGGCTGTCCAGCATTTATCCCTGAGCCTAGGCACCCTTGAGAAGTTGGTGATGAGCTGCCTTCATGAACCACTTCAGTTCATGTACTGTAAGTTGACCCTCAATTTACTTGGAAAGGGAATTCTAGGATATTGACTCAGGGTCAGTGATTTAATGGTGTTATATTTCCAAGTCAGGATGGTGAGTGGCTTGGAGGGGAACTTGTAGGTGGTGGTATTCCCACATATCTTTTGTCCTTGTCCTTCTAGATGGAAGTGGTCATGAATTTGGAAAGTGCTGTCTTAGGATCTTTGGTGAATTTCTGCAGTGAGGCTTGTAAATCGTATACACTGCTGTTTCTGTGCATCGGTGGTGGAGGGAGTGGATGCATGTGGATACTATGCCAGTCAAGTGGGCTGCTTTGTCCTGGATGATGCCAAGCTTCTTGAGTGTTGTTGGGGCTGCACTCATCCAGGCAAGTGGGGAGTATTCCATCACGCTCCTGCCTTGAGCCTTGCAGATGGTGGACAGGTTTTGGGAAGTGTGGAGGTGAATTACTTCCCACGGTATTCCTAGCTTCTGACCTGCTTTTGTAGCCACTGTGGTCAGCCCAGCAGAGTTTCTGGTCAATGGTAACCCCCAGGATGTTGACAGTGGTGGATTCAGTGATGGTAACACCATTGAATCACAGGGGGAAGTCATTGGATTGTCTCTTATTGGGGATATTCTTTACTTGGCAATTGTGGGTCATGAATGTACTTGTCACTTGTCAGTCCAAGCCTGAAAATTGCCAGATCTTGTTGCTTTTGAACGTGGACTACTTCAGTACTTGCGGAGTCTTGAATGATGCTAAACATAGTGGAATCCTCAGCAAATGTCTGTACTTCTGACATTCTGATGGGAGGAAGGTCATAGTTGAAGCAGCTAATATGCTTGGGCCTAGGACACTACCTTAAGGAAGTCTGTAGAGATGTCCTGGAGCTTAGATGACTGACTCCCAACAACCACAACCATCTTCATTTTTGTCGGTTATGACTCCAACCAGTGGTGAGATTGCCTCTGATACCCATTGATTCAAATTTTGCAAGGGCTCCTTGATACCACATCTGGTTGAAGAAAGCCTTGGTGTCAAGGGCTGTCATTCACCTCACCTCTGGAATTCAGCTCTTTTGTCCATGTTTGTGACTGACTTAATGGGTGCAGTGAGACCGCAAATGGCACGGTGACTATGATTATGGATGGGGAAGTTTAAAAGGAGGGAATTATTGAGGGTTGATAGGAAGGCAGTAACTTCAGAGTGCTCACCAATTCTTTGGGAATGTGTGGCAGCTTCTAGAATGTAAAATTTCCAGAATAAGATGGAGAATGGGAAAAAAAATGGAGCTGTAGGAGCTTCTTCTTTTTTGAGGTATTTTCAGTGTTGTGGCTGATTTCCTCAAATTCCAGGAGCAGTAATTACCGTTCTATTAAATGTCGCATTGCTTTGGAACTTTGAGAAAAATAAGATCAAAACAACTTCACTTTGAATAGGAGGAAGGCAGACAAAGGCAGTGACCACATGGGAAGTGATTCAAACTGAGAAAGATACCTGCATTGTTGTCTGGCCCAGCAGTAACATGCTCAGCTGCAGCCTTTGCTGTCTGGTTTCAAGTATCTCTTGAATTCATTCTAAGAAAAATAAACAAACAGCAAAATTCACAGCTTACCTTGGAGAAACCTATTTGTGTGAGCTCGAAGCAAGGGAGCAGCTAAGTGGCTTTTAAAGTGGAATCTTATTGTTTACCTTAAACTTTAAAAATATATAAACATAGGTACTAACCTGACCTGGGGCAGTGTTTTTAGAGCAGCAAGACTGTGCTATTTTCTGGGTCTGTAGATCGTTAAAGTGCAAAGATAGCCTTCAGTAGAGTGATGCACTCTTCCTGTCGGAGATTAGGTAGAGTTTCCATGTTACTAATGATTATATCTGCAGGAAATGTGTATGGTTGCAAATTCTATTGGATTGCATGGATAGGTCGGAATGGCAGTTAGAGATAATGGGGAATTTATGGGAGCTAGAGGGTGTAATGGACAGCAGTTACAGAGAGGGACATAAACTGAAGATACAGTAAGGTCGATGGGTTATTTCCAGGAAAGGAGAAGGAGGCAGGTAGTGCAGGAGTCTCCTGAACCTATCCCTATCTCAAACAAGTATGCTGTTTTGGAAAATGTAGGGAGTAATGGACTTTCAGGGGAATGTTGAACCGAAGACAAGATTCTGGGACTGAGACTGGATCTCATGTAATGAGGGGTATGTCGGGTTCCAAGCAATCGATTGTGACACAGGCCTCTCTACTCAGAGACACAGATGGGCGATTTTGTGGCTGACAGCAAGATATCAGACTGGTGTGCTGCCAGGATCAAAGATATCTCACAGAGCGTGCAGGATATTCTCAAAGAGGAGAGGGAGCAAGGGGAGGTCACTGTACACATTGGACTAATAACATAGGAAGAGAAAAGGACAAGATTCTGAGGAAAGAATACAGGAAGTTAGGCAGGAATTTAAAAATCAGGTCCTTGAGAGTGGTAATATCTAGATTACTCCCGGTGCCACGAGCTAGTGATAGTAGGAATAGGAGGATAGAGCAGATGAATGTGCAGCTGAGGAGCTGGTGCAGGGGAGAAGGATACACATTTTTGGATCATTGGATAGAAGTGATCTGTAAAGGAAGGATGGATTGTACCTGAATTGGAAGGGGTCTAGTATATGGTGGGGAGATTTGCTAGAGCTGCTCAGGAGGATTTAAACTAGTTGGGGGTGGGGGGTGGGGGGCAACATGGCAAGGGAGATAATGAGGACACAGATCAGTCTCCGACCTGTGCAGTTGGGGAAAGGAGCAAGTCAAACAGTCAGAGTAGGCAGGAACAAATAAGAGAATGAGGTAGGACTGATAAATTAAACTGCATTAATATCCCCCTATGTTTAGAGGCCTAACAGATAAGGCAGATGAGCTCAGATGGTTGGGAACATGTGACTGGCAAATCATAGTAATTCCAGATACCTGGCTCAGGGATAGACAGAACTGGCAGCTTAATATTCCAGGGTATAGATGTTATAGGGAGGATCAAAACAGAGGCCAGAGAGGAGGGGGAGTGGTGTTTTTGATTAGGGATAATATTACACCTCTACTTAGGGACAATATTCCTGGGAATATGTACAGGGAAGTTATTTAGCTGGAACTGAGAAATAAGAAAGGGGTGATCACCTTATTGGGATAGTACTATAGACTTTCCAATAGTCAGCAGGAAACTGAGAAACAAATTTGTAAGGAGAGCTCAGTTATCTGTAAGAATATGGTGGGGTGGTTATGGTGGAGGTCTTTAACTTTCCAAACATATTCAGGGACTGCCACAGCATTAAGGGCTTGGATGGAGGAAGTGTGTACAAGTTTATGATTCAGTATGTGGATGTGCCAACTAGAGAAGATGCAAAACTCTTGGGAAGTAAGGCAAGGCAGGTGACTGAGGTGCCAGTGGGAGTGCACTTGGGGGCCCGTGACCATAATTCTATTATTTTTAAAATAGTGATAGAAAAGGATAGACTGGATCTAAAAGTTCTAAATTGGAGGATTTTGACGATATTAAGCAAAAATGTTTGGAAGTTGATTTGGGGGTGGATGTTAGCAGGCAAAGGAACGGCTAGAAAATGGAAAGCCTTCAAAAATGAGATAATGAGTACCTGTTAATGTAAAGGGCAAGGCTGGTAGGTGTAGGGAATGGTGGATGACTAGAGAATTTGCGGCACGGTGGCTCAGTGGTTAGCACTGCAGCCTCACAGTATCAGGGGCCCGGGTTCGATTCCAGCCTTGGGCAACTGTCTGTGTGGAGATTGCACATTCTCCCTGTGTCTGCGTGGGTTTCCTCTGGGTGCTCCGGTTTCCTCCCACAGACCAAAGATGTGCGGGCTAGGTGGATCGGCCATGCTAAATTGCCCGTAGTGTTCAGGGGTGTGTGGGTTATAGGGCGATGGGTCTGGGTGGGATGCTTCAAGGGGCAGTGTGGGCTTGTTGGGCCAAAGGGCTTGTTTCCACACTGTGGGTAATCTAATCAAAAGGAGGAAGCAAATGTCAGGCATAGGCAGTTGATATTGAGCGATTCCCTAAAAGAGTATAAAGGTGGTAGGAATATACTTAAGAGAAAAATCAGGAGAGCAAAAAGGGGACATGAGACAGCTTTGGCAAATAGGGTTAAGGAGAATCTAAAGGGATTCTACAAATACATTAAAGACAAAAGGGTAACGAGGGAGAGAATAGGGCCCCTGTAGATCCACAGGAGATGGGGAGATACTAAACAAGTATTTTGCATCAGTGCTTACTGTGGAAAAGAATATGGAAGATAGAGAATGTGGTGAAATAAATAGCGGCATGTCGAAAAATGTCCACATTACAGAAGAGGAGGTGCTGGATGTCTTAAAATGCATAAAGGTGGATAAATGCCTGGGAAATGATCAGGTGCACCGTATAACTCTGTGGCAAACTAGGGAAGTGACTCCTGGGCCCCTTGCTGAGATATTTGTGTCATTGATAGCCACCGATGGGTGAGGCGCTGGAAGACTGGAGGTTGGCTAATGCGGTGCCGCCATTTAAGAAAAGTCGTAGGGAAAAGCCAGGGAACTATAGAGCGGTGAGCCTGATATCGGTGGTGGGCGAGTTGTTGAAGGGAATTCTGAGGGACTGGATTTACACATATTTGGAAAGGCAAGAACTGATTAGGGAAGGTCAACATGGCTTTGTGTGTGGGAAATTGTGTCTCACTAACTTGATTGAGTTTTTTGAAGAAGTAACAAAGGGGATCGATGAGGACAGAGTGATGGGTGTGATCTATATGGACTTCAGTAAGGTGTTTGACAAGTTCCTCATCATAGACTGGTTAGCAAAGTTAATTCACACAAAATAGACAGAGAACTAGCTATTTGGATACAGAATTGGCTCAAAGGTAGAAGACAGAGGGTGGTGGTAGAGGGCTATTTTTCAGATTGGAGTCCTGTGACCAGCAGTAGGCCACGAGGATCAGCGCTGGGGCCACTGTTTTTCATCATTTATATCAATGATTTGGATGTGAACATAGGAGGTATGGTTAGTAAGTTTGCACATGACACCAAAATTGGAGGTGTAGTGGCCAGTAAAGAAAGTTATCTCAGAGTATCCTGATCAGATGGACCAATGGGCTGAGGACTGGCAGATGGAATTTAGTTTTGATAAGTGTAAGGTACTGCATTATGGAAAGGCAAACCAGGGGAGTGGTGCTGAATAAAGAGACCTTGGAGTGCAGGTTCAGAGTTCCTTGAAAGTGGAGTCACAGGTAGACAGGATAGTGAAGAAGGCGCTTGGTATGTTTGCCTTTATTGGGTAGTGCTTTGAGTACAGGAGCTGAAAGGTCATGTTGCGGCTGTACGGGACATTTGTTAGGCCACTTTTGGAATACAATGCGCAATTCTGGTCTCTCTGCTATAGGAAGGGTGTTGTGAAACTTGAAAGGGTTCAGAAGAGATTAACAAGAATATTGCCAGGTTTGGAGGATTTGAGCTATTGCGAGAGGCTGAATAGACTGGGTCTGTTTTCCTTGCAGCATCGGAGGCTGAGGGGTGACCTTATAGAGGTTTATAAAATCATGAGGGGATGTATAGGGTAATAGGTAAGGTCTTTTCCCTGGCATGGGGAGTCCAAAATCAGAGGGCATAGGTTTAAGGTGAGAAGGGTAAGATTTAAAAGAGATCTCAGGTGCAACATTTTCATATAGAGGGTGGTGCATATATGGAATGAGCTGCCAGAGAAAGTGGTGGAGGCTAGTATCATTACAAAATTTAAAAGGCAGCTAGATGGGTATATGAATAGGAGGGATTAAGAGGGATGTGAGCCAAAACTTGGCAAATGGGACTAAATTTATTTAGGACAACCTGGCCGGCATGGATGAGTTGGACTGAGGGGGCTGTTTCTGTGCGATATATCTCTATGGCTCTGACTCTTAACAGATTTGAGTTAACAGCCCAATTATCGGTGATAACAAAATGTAGAGCTGGATGAACACAGCAGGCCAAGCAGCATTTTAGCAGCACAAAAGCTGACGTTTCGGGCCGTAACCCTTCATCAGAAAATGTCTGCCTCAGATGTTGTTGGTGGGGCGTGATTCCCCAAAAAATGTTGGAGATGGTGACATGGTGGTAATGTCACTGATCTAATAATCAGGAGGTCCAGGCCAAATTCCCTGGGGTTGTGAGTTCAAATCCCATCATTGCAGCTGATGGAATTCAAATTCAATTAATAAATCTGGAATTAAAATGTAATCTCAGTAATAGTGATCATGGCAACTCATTCGTTTCACTTACGTCCTTTAGAGAAGGAAGCACTCTTTCCTTGATAATCGGTCCGCCTCCCCCTCTCCGATGAAGGGTCTAGGCCCGAAATGTCAGGTTTTGTGCTCCTGAGATGCTGCTTGGCCTGCTGTGTTCATCCAGCTTCGCACTTTGTTATCTAGCATTCTTTCCTTACCTGTTCTGGCCTGCAATATAATGCCGGACACACAGCAATGCAGCTGAGTTTTATCTGCCCTCAGAAATGGCCTGGCAACTTGCTCAATTGAGGGGCAATTAGACATGGGCTACAGATGCTGGGCTTGTGTCACCGAACTCCCATGAAAGTTTATCCATGTTCAGTGCTTGTCCAATTCACATCTGGACAGCACAACTTTGTCCTAATTGAAAGTGGTTGGCAGAAAAGTGAAGATGCAAATTAGTTCAATTTTAAATTTAATTTATTGTTCTTCACAAGAAGAACTCACACCATAAACGGAGGGGGCATTTTACCCATTTGCTATCCTAGATAAATGATCCTCCCTGCTCTGAGATACATATTAATTTGCAAGGAAAAGAGTACATTTCTGAATAAAGACCTGCAGCAGCAAGTCTGCATGTGTTCATTATTTTCAATTGGAATCAGTCCCTTTTAAATTTTCAGCTTTGGAGCCAGAATGGAACTTCCAACCTCCTTCAGCAGAAATCCTGAGCCTATGTGGTGGAAATTTCAAGGTAGCTCAGGAATGATTTTAAATCCCCCTAAAGCTCCTTCAGAGCGTGAGAGGAAGCTCAGCAGAAGATGTGCCCACCCACTCTCAGCTTATTGCCATTTGCTGTTCATGTTAAAGTAGGTGAATGTATATTGAACACACTTTGACCTCTCGTGCCTACACCACTCAACACAGGAATTGCACTGGCATGTTACAATTTTAATTGTTTAAATCTGAGCATTATTCACTTATCTTTCAAACACATATCATAAACACTTACTTGACCTCCCTCAGCACATCTTTTACAAATATCTTTCTAAATTTCTCAGTAGTGATGTCCCTGACTCCCACAGCATATTATAATCTGACTCATCATGAGCAGCACCAACGGAATGTGCACTTGCATTTTCTGAAGCCTCCTTCTCACTCTTAAAACTCACACACAAAGAAAAAGCATCTTCAATTCTTGGTAACACCAAGAAAAATATTCCCTCCAGGCTACTGCTTTAATTTTTTTTTACAATTCTTGCCAATGATATAGTTACTTTTTTTTAAAATGGCATTTTGTTCAACCTTGAAAGTATACATTCCCACATCATTAGAAAAGTCAGATAAAGATCAGCAATTCAAATCTCTCGTAACTGCTGCCTAGCAGCAAATGTGCACATGCAAAAGTTGGTGAATGCATGCCTAATTATCTGTGCACTTTACAACTCTGATAAGGAAAGAGCTTTAGAGAATGGTTAGATGTGAAAGATAAGATCACTCTATGGCTTTTCTCCACACTGCTGACAGCCACCCGTCACACTTGTCCAGTCCTCTGCTTGGTGTTGCTGAATAAAAACAAAGAACAAAATCTGTGCCTGCAGCTTTGATGTTGTATTTATACATCATCTGCACTCGAGCAACAAAGACGCAATTGTTTTTTATTGGACCCATTAGTAATATGTGTTGCTTCAGTGGAAATGCTTAGAAATAATCAACGAATTTTTCGTTAAAAATACAATATGTCCTTTTAAATAGATCGGTTCTTAAAATAATGTTTTTCTTTCGAACGAGTTCCTTTTTCAGTGCAAATGCTAAGTCTCATGCTTGCTAATTTTGTGCCTGAACGGTACGGCGGGAGGAGACCTGTTTATGTCCTAACGACCTGAACAAGTGAATTGAGTTGTGATTGTGTGATAACTTCTATCCATTTTTATGTAAACTGATGTTACTGCAGAGTCACTAAGGTAGAAGCGATATCGAATTGATGAGGAGTCAGGTTATAAGGAATGGGAGGGGTCACCGGACCCAAAGCATTAACTCGGATATTTTCCTTCACAGGGGTTGCCAGACGTGCTGAGCTTTTCCGGATTTACAGCATCTGCAGTTCTTTCAGTTTTTACGCATTTATCTTCTTAAGCAGAAGTAATCAATACAATATAAGCTTGCTTTTATTGTAAAGCTACTGACTGACTTGTTGTGTCTTTAGGAAGATGTTGCACTTTAGACACTAGTCATAGTAGTGTGAAAAAAACATATAACCTCATTTGGCTTGTTTTCCCATCACACAAACAGTATGCATCACATAACAACAGAGCATAGTACAAGGGTTTATGATTGCCATGGGAATTGTAAAGTGCAAGAATGAGATCTTTATAACCAGGGATACACATTATTCCCCCACCTAAACCCTTGTTACTCTTGAATTAATTTAATCAAAAATTTGTTCACTTTTCTTCTCCGGGGAGATTTACTCCTTGTCTGGGAACTGGTATTGGACCCTTCCACGACATTCCTGAATGTTTCCAAGCTACTGCCCCAGGGAGAGTTCGATAAGTAATAAATGGGATGGAATGGCTCATACTGGGTCCCAGACATGTAAAACTATTAAAAACAAAATGCTTGCCTTCTGTATGTCTCAGAGGATTATTTTAGAGGAAGTAGAGCATGAAATGGATTTGTTTGGCACATGCTTGGGGAAAGGTAGAATTAAGCTTTCGATTTAAATTTTGTTCTAGATAAGATTTTATAAAAATGACTGTGACAGTACATTTAAGAATGATGCCTGTAATTTAGTGTAACAGTTGTTGGTGAGTGGGTCTGGCAACATTGCCAAAACAGACCCAGGTATTAATTCATTAACTCTTTATGTGCCAGGGAACAACTGAAAACCCATTTTACTCTGAGAAGGGGGAATTGCGAAAAAGTGTTCAGCTGAATGATTCCAGTCAGCCTTCACACGCATTTCTACTGGAGAATAGAAGTTCAGGGACGGGAGTAAGTTGTTTATTTCTTCTTTTGGTCAAGTAATAGTTGTAGGGAGGGAACAAAATGTTGGCTTCAGAGCTTCATCAGAATTCCATACCAAACTGCTGCCTTCGATTTCAGTGGCAGTGGCTGTGGGGGTAAAGGTGATGTTGATGGTTTTTTTATTTCACTGGCGAGCATTTTTTGCCTGTCCCTAGTTGACCTTAACTAGATGGTGGTGATCTGCCTCCTTGAACTGCTGCAGTCCACATACTGTAGGTCAATTCACAATGTGCCCAGGAAGGGATCTCCACGATTATGACCCAGCAACAGTAAATTAACAGCAATGCATTTCCAAGTCAGCACGGTGAGTGGGTGCTGCCCCTGTCCTTCCAGACGAAGGTGGTAGCGGGTTTGGAAGGTGCTGTCTAAGGATCTTTGGTGAATTTTTGCAGTGCATCCATTAGACAGTGCTGTTACTGAGCATCAATGATGGAGGGAGTGGATGCTTGTGGATGTGGTGTTTGGTTGGGGGTGCAGGTGTTCCAAGGCTGTATGGGATCTTCTTCTTGCACATCCTCAATAGATTTATATGCCCCATAATAAAGATATACATGACCTCATCTCAATATCAGCCAAAGACTTTAGCTTTCCATCTGTTACACTTAGAATTTGGCCCAGGTGAATGAACCTCAAAAGCAATGTCTCAGTAGCAAATTTTCTTTCTTTCTATCTCATTGGCATGAATGGAGAGGAGTATGGGGCATAATGTTATTAGTATCTTGGCAGCTACTGCACTGTTTTTGGCTGCTGAAATATGCCTTTGAAAACTGACAAGAGTCCTAAAGTATCTTATCACTATTATTATTGTCTTCTATGTCCTCCTGTTCTGAGGCATTGATTCTTCACTGGCATGAGTTCACAAGTACCAGACACCCAAAAGCTCAACATCCAGGTGATATTATTTGCACTTGACCTTTGGCAGTGCATGATAAACAGTTCAAATTACCGGAAGAACATAAGAAACAGAAATAGGAGTCAACTACATGTTTCATCAAGCAAGCACCTCTGTTTAATATGACGATGGCTGACCCTTAACCTTAACTTCAGTTTCCTGTCCATTCCCTGCAACCATTAATCCCCTGAGAGAGCAAAACATCTGGCTATCTCATGCTTAAATAGATTAAATGTGGAATATCAACAACTTTCTAGGGTAGAAAATGTCAAAGCGTCACAACCTGTTGAATAAAATAAAAGTCCTCCTCATCTCAGTTGATTGTGGTTGTTCTTGTATCCTGATCTTTGCCACCATGTTCTAGATTCCCTATTAGAGAAGCAACCCTGACATGCTGCTTCAAAATATTGAATATTTCAGTGAGAGCACCTCTAATTCTTCAAAACTTCATGGAACAGTGACTCCAGTATGGGGAATGAGCGAGCTGTTCCAACAGGATGAGCTCTACCTGAGTCATGCTTGACCAGAATTCCGTAACTAGGGCTTTGCCCAACACTTTGCCCAAGAGCTCTTGTTGGTGAGACAGACAAAGGGGCAGAGATTTTGGTTTGCTGTTTAACTTAATTTTATTTACAGAATATTCCTCTACCGGTTTGAGAAAGGATATTACCCATAATGATCCACATGTTTGAGCTGGGCTGTTGGAATATCCGTCCTCTCCCATGTAGGGCTGGCTCTCTTCCACAAAGGTGGGTCTTGCAGGGGTCAGGGTGGATTGTGTTCTGGGTCTTCTTGGGCTCATAGAATCCTATTGTGTGGAAACAGGCCATTCAAGTACACCCAACAAGTACACGCCACCCCTCCAAAGAGCATCCCAACCAGACCCATCGCCATTCCTTTTCCCCGAATCCCTGCAATTCCTCTACCTAATCTACCTAATTTACACACTCCTGGACACTACGGGAAATTTAGCATGACCAATCCACCCAACCTGCACAACTTTGAACTGGAGCACCTGGAGGAAACCCACACAGACATGGGGAGAACGTGCAAACTCTACACAGACTGGTGCCCGAGGGTGGAATTGAATCCGGTCCCTGGCGCTGTGAGGCAGCAGTGCTAAGCATTGAGACACCATGCTGCCCAGTTGGCACATTATCTTCTGCCATGAGTTTTGCTGAAAATCTTCCCTGTGAGTCTTCATTGAGTGATCACCATGTCTTCACTGAGGATCTGGTTTCCAGGTGTATATGTATTTTATCCCCCTTGCCCCTGACATTCAGGAATGTTCTGTGGCCTTTTGCACAAGGGATCCCACCAACACCCTTCACGGTTGGCATATCAGGAGACGTAAAGTGCACAAACTCAAGCAATCAAGTTGCCAGAATATCTGATTGACACTCCTGCAATACACAACCCCTGGGCTGGTCATAACTAGTTCCATTGAAACTGCGTCCTCTTTGATCTTAGTTTCCAGTTTTCTTCATAGTACATAGCTGCTGGCTGCTGTTTAATTTAGTTTGGCTATTTTCGGTCATACCTGATTTTTTCTGGCTGTGGGCCAATTTAGAATATCCAATTTCGGGCCTGTGTTCGCTCGACCACAGGTTCAGTTGCATAGAAAATTATGAAAGCAAAGGTGAAGGAGAAGGTAGATTTGTTGGCTAGTGATGGGGTTGGTTGTTAGCAGAAAATTAAAGGAAGGGACAGAAAATGTAAATGTAATCCTGTATCGGAGAATCATAAAGGTGCAGGGAGTAGAACAAGTGTAAAGGTTTTGTATCTTAATGCCAATGTGTTCGGATCAAAGTAGACAAACTGATGGTGCAAACTGAGGTCACAAAGACTCACAAAGTCAAAACAGGGAGGGCGCAGGAGTGGTTTTAAAGTTCCCTGGACAAGTAATAAGACTGAGAGCTTAGAATGGGTCAGGGACCTAACTTCAGGAACAGCACATCAGGGGACAATTAAGAAAGGTGGGGCAGTCAGTGCAAGACTGAAGTATTTAAATGCTTGCAGTATAAGATAAATGAGTTTGTAGGGCAGAATTGAACCTTGGTGAGTATGATGTTGTGGGCATCACACAGACATGACCTGCAAGGAGATCAGGGATGGGAAGTAAACACCCAAGGATACACGTCCTATCCAAAGGACAGGCAGGTGGGCACCTAGGGCAGGGTTGCCTTGTTATTAAGGAATGAAATTAAACCGATAACAAGAAGCGATATAGGTTGGAAAGTATGGAATCTGTATGGGTAGAGCTGAGGAACTGTAAAGGAAAAGAAGGCCCTGACTGCAGTTATGTACAGCCCTCCTAGTAGTAGTCAGGATGTAGGGCAGAAAACAAATCAGGAGATAGGAAAGGCATGTAAGATAGACACAATTACAATAAATACCAAGGACTTCAACATGCAGCTGGGCTGGGAAAATTAGGTTGGCAATGAATTCCAAGGAAAGGTATTTGTGGAATGTTTATGAGATGGTTTTATTTGGAGGAACTTATGGTAGAGCTCGCTAGGGAACAGGCAATTCTGGATTTGGTCATGTTTAATGAGGCAGATTTGATTACGGAGTTTGAGGTGAAGGAATCCCTAGGGGATAGTCACCATAATGTGATAGAATTCAACCTACAGTTTGAGGGGAAGAAGCTGGAATCAGATGTGACAATATTATGAATGAGTAAAGGTAATTACGAAGACATGAAGGAGCACCTGGCCAGAGTTGGTTGGAAGGGGAGTCTATAATATTAAAGAAGATTGCAAGAGCTTTTTTTAGATATTTAAATGGTAAGAAACAGGCTAGTGAAGAGTAGTGATGGGGAACAAAGAAATGGCGGATGAACTAAATAGATACTTTGCATCAATCTTCATGGTGGAAGACCCAACCAGTAGAATACCAGAACTTCAAAAGAGTCAGACAGAAGTAAATGTGTCACTTAGGCCATGACTAAGAAGAAGGTGCTGGAGAAACTGAGAGATCTGCATATGGATAAATCACCCAGACCGGAAGGATTATACTCCAAAGTCCTGAAGGATACAGCTGTGGAGATTGTAGTGGCATTGCTGGTAATTGTTCTGGAATCACTGGAATCAAATAGACTGGAGATTATAAACCAATTGGCCTGACCTTGGCTGTTGGTGAGATTTTAGAGTCTGTTATTACAGGTGAGATTTCAGAATACATGGAAGTTTGTAATAAAATAGTGCTGAGTCAGCACAGCTTCATCAAGGGCAGGTCATGCTAGACAAATCTGTTAGAATTCTTTGAGGAGGTTATGAGCAAATTAGACAAAGGAGAGCCACTGATGTTATCTATTTGGATTTCCAGAAGGACTTTGACAACATGCCACACAGGAGGCTGCTAAATAAGATAAGAGCCAGTGCCTACTGGAGTTCCGCAGGGGTCAGTGTTGGGACCACAACTGTTCATATTATACAATTACAAAGGAACTGACAGCATTGTTGCTATGTATGGAAATGACACAAAGATAGATGGACGCAAAGGTATTGTTGAGGAGGTGTGAGGCTGCAGAAGGACTTCGGCAGGCTAAGAGAATAGGCAAAGACATTTTGGATAGAATACAATATGAGAGACTGTGAAGTTACCCATTTTGGTAAGAAGAATAGAGGCATAGACTATTTTATAAATGGGGAAATGCTTCAGAAATCTGAAGCTTAGGAGTTCTAGTTCAGGATGTTTTAAAGATTAAAGTGTAGCTTCAGTTGGCAATATGGAAGGCAATCGCAATGTTAGCATTCATTTTGAGAAGACTAGAATATAAGAGTAGGCATGTACTTCTGAGGCCATATAAAGCCCTGTTCAGATCAAATTTGAAAAATTAGGGACAGTTTGGGTCCTATATCTGAGGAAGGATGTGCTGGCCTTAGAGGGAATCCAGAGGAAGTGTACAAGAATGATTCTGGGGATGACGGGCTTGCAAATATGAGGAGCGGTTGAGGTCTCCAGATCTGTATTCAGTAGAGTTTAGAAGGATGAGGGGGATCTGCTCCTATGTCCTATGGTCTTATAGTCCAAAGACTTTAGGCCCAATTTACTCAGTGCCTCATCACAGGACAACCTTCTCATCCCAGGGATATTTGCTTCTGTCTCGAACACAAGCATCCGTGCCATGCAAATGAATCACAACCCAAAAGTACAATTGGCATTGTTAACTTTAACTCCATATTGTATATTTTAGAAGACATCCAGTCCAAATAAAATATGACTGTCGAGCCAGGTAAAGTGCTATGTGGGATGCATGGAATGTTGCACCTGTACAGTGTCAGGGAAACTTCAACTAGGTGGTGAACTGTAGCAGGAAGCAGTATTGAGGGGGACTGACTGTCTCCTCTCTCTCAGGAGAAAGCTACCCCTTGCAGAAAATTTATGGTTTGACCTTCTATGAATACCCAAAAAATCGCTAGCGACTGACTGTGACATGAGTCTGTGTGTGCATTGCTGGCCTGATGTTCCAGAGTATGGACTAGCGTACAGTGAGGATCACAGTTCTGAAAACAGCCAATTAGTACTCCTATACTGCTCTGAGTGTTCCCAGTCAGCTAGAGCTAAAAAGAATCAAGACAAAAGAGTTTCTACCAACATATAAAAAACCAAGAATCTTGGCATTATCTCTTGAACTACCAGTATCAATGCTACCAGTAACATCCTGTGCAATGGCTGCAAATTTCAGCTATCTGCTTGTGAAAAATTCAGAGACTGATCTGTTTATCTTTTGGTAAACTTTTATCTTCTTGAATTCACCTCTTATTTCTGATCTGTGTACGTGTGCATTGTATTATTTCTTCTCATGTTGATTATTAATAAACTCATTCATTTGGTTTATTCAAGAAAGCCTGATTAAATCGATTCCTTTTAAAACATAAGTTAATTTTGATCCCGGGGAAAGTTATTCGCAAGGGAAGATCCTTTTAAAATTAACCTTGCTGCAATAAACCTTTGGAGAAATTCAAACGACAGTCTGCTCATTCTTAACTTTCCTGTGGGTATCACTATGTTGTTGATTATATTAATACTGAGATTATTATAAAATCTAATGCATGCTGGAATTTAAAGTTTTATCTCACAAGCCACAAGAGATACAATATGTGCAATATTCCCACGGATGTAAGGAGTACACGACTTCATCCAAGATGTTTCACCTCCTGTAATCAATTCACAAGGCTTGAAGGTTTTTCAAAAACAGCCACATTTCAGACCTAACTTTCTCAGAAACCAAAAGCCAACTGTTACCTTGGCCTGTATTGGCTGCAATGAAAACTATTATATCCCAATTTCCGCATCTATTAATTACTTACACATATTCCTATATCCCTTCATTCTGATTTCCAGATTGATGACCTCAATTCCCTGAGGTACTGTGCCAATCCCTGGTCTCAACCTCTCACTGCCTATTAGATACTTTAAATTTGGAGGGGTGCTGTGTTGATATTTTTGCAAAACTATTTCAAAAGCAACATGTACATGTTATTTGCTCTGGCAGAAAGAGGGACAAAAAAATACCAATGTTGTGGCAACATGTTCTCTGCCAAACAATGCCTACGCTCATCTAATGCCATGTTAGCTTACGTTATCTAAGTGCTTGGAAGCTATTTAAAATCAACATTTACAATGAGTGTCTATCAAGTGTATCACAAATTTACTCGAAACGCAACAGGAATTCAATCTATCAACTTCTTCTGTGAACTTACTCCTTAAAGGCACCACTGAATACCAGCAAAAAGCAATTTTTATGAGCTTTAACTTATTTAATAAGGAAGCAGAGGAGCAAAGGTACTGCTCCTCACTCCACAGCATTACTGTGAGTCTTTACACATCTACAAGCACTTGTTTTACCACTGCTTAGCCTCTCCCCTCAGAAACCTTATATTATCTGCCTACAAGGACTCAGCTAAGGTTCAATTGCATTACAGCAAACCCACATTGGAGCCCTGATTTGGATAGGTTGCTATAGTGACCAGAGCTGACTTCTACCTGATACCCTCTGTCTGGAAGAATACATACACAAGTTAAAACAGTCTACATTAGCAAGCTAGATTTACACAACGGATATTGGCAGGTTCCCTTGATTGCCTGCACAATGGAAATCTCTGCCTTTGTAAATTTGTATGGGTAATACCAGTGCCAAGAAATGCCACTCAGAATCTGAAATGCCCCAATGCCTTTCAAAGGCTAATAAACCAGTTAATGTCAGTTTTATCTAACTGCATCCAACTTTTGCCTTCAAGAGTACCTGGATGACCTTGGAAATGTATTTAGAGCAACTGGAACCCCCCTTCTGGCAAATACTGTCAGCTAATTTGCTGTTTAATCTTACAAATAGCAAGTTCTTTAAAGCCTGATTGACCTCAAGAACATGTAGCAGGTGAAGAACATGGTATGCCCAACATTGCAAAGCTAGAAGCAATGGCACAGTTCCCCATTCCCAGAACAAAACAGAAACCAAGAGGTTCTTTGGAATGTGTAGATTTTGCTAAAAGTTCACTTGAAACTTCAGTAGATTAACTGTGAAATTGACAGGCCTACTGCAGATAAAGGCAAAGATAGTATGGAACTGAGCAATGTCCAACAACTTGTGAAAAGTTGAATGTTAATTTAACAAGCAAGTCTGTACTTGCAGCTCCAAGCTTTAAACAAGCTTTTAAAATACCACTGATGAGAATGATATCACAATAGGGCCTCTTCTCCTTCAAGGAGATGAGTCTGGAATAGAGACACTAATCAAGCATTTCTCCAAAAGTACTAAACAAATTTCAGAAACGATACTCCACAGGAGAGATGAGAAAGTCCAAAGATGTGCAGGTTAGGTGGATTGGCCATGCGAAATTGCCCATGGTGTCCAGGGATGCTTAGGCTAGGTGGATTAGCCATAGGAAGTGCATCGTTGCAGGGTTAGGGTAGGAAGGAGTAAGTCTGAGTGTGATGTTCTTCAGAGGGTCGATGTTAACTTGTTGGACTGAATGGCCTGTCCCCACACACTAGGGATTTTATAAAATGAAACCCTCAGTTTACCATTGGCTTTTAAACATTTTGATATATATGACCGAAATGGGTACAAAAAGACCAAAATCGATACTGACAACAACTTGTTACCTTTCATGGAAATGTTTAAGGTCCAGATTGCCAAATTACTTCATTGGAATTTGTTCCTTCAGTCATACCACTTAAAAATCACCCATATTGCGAGAAATCAAATGTGATTGCAAACTCCTTGACAGGAACCTAGAGAAACACAGTTGGAACTGCAGACAGAGTATTGACTGAGTCTGGAGGCGTAAATATGTGTGAGTGAATCATATTTCAGTTGTTTTGTGTGGTGCAAATGTCATGACCATGGATCACTAACCCAGATTGCCTATGGACATAGCAAACTTTAATTACAACATCTGTTTTTTTCAAAAGTGGTCAGATATCCAAACATTGACTGCAGATATAAATTCAGTGGTTGCTGGGACAGAGATGAAGTCTGGAATGTCACATTTGATGACCTTCAAATGGAGAAGAGTCACTACAAACTACATTTCTAATCTCCTGAGAGCATCTCAGTCTGTGGGGATGATGGTACAAAAAAGGACGGCAACTTGAATGAGAGACTTCATTTACTTCCCCCTCCCCCACCTACATTTTTTAAGAATACACATGTACAGGGGTTCAGCCCTGCTCTGTGTGTGTTTGTTTCTTGATGTCCGAGTATATGGATTAGTGAGCTGTGAGTGTGACGCTGTGGGAACAGCTTTAAAGCACTCCTGTACTGCAGGTAAAGAAAGTCAAAATAACTATTTCTCACTCTGTTTGCTGCTGAAAGGAATCAGCTCAAAAGTATTGTAGTCAACCCACAAAGCCACGAATCTCAAAACTAACTGTTCAACTACTCACCCAAGCTATTTTTCCATCCCCACCCTTGTCTGCCTTGCGGAGAGACCACTCTCTCCGTGACTCCCTTGTCCGCTCCACACTCCCCTCCAACCCCACCACACCCGGCACCTTCCCCTGCAACCACAGGATGTGCTACACTTGCCCCCACACCTCCTCCCTCATCCCCATCCCAGGCCCCAAGATGACCTTCCATATTAAGCAGATGTTCACCTGCACATCTGCCAATGTGGTGTACTGTATCCATTGTACCCAGTGTGGCTTCCTCTACATTGGGGAAACCAAATGGAGGCTTGGGGACCGCTTTGCAGAACACCTCCGCTCGGTTCGCAATAAACAACTGCACCTCCCAGTCGTGAGCCATTTTAACTCCCCCTCCCATTCCTCAGATGACATGTCCATCATGGGCCTCCTGCAGTGCCACTATGATGCCACCCGAAGGTTGCAAGAACAGCAACTCATATTCCGCTTGGGAACCCTGCAGCCCAATGGTATCAATGTGGGCTTCACAAGCTTCAAAATCTCCCCTCCCCCCATTGCATCCCAAAACCAGTCCAGCCTGTCTCTGCTTCCCTAACCTGTTCTTCCTCTAACCCATCCCTTCCTCCCAACTCAAGCTGCACCTCCATTTCCTACTTACTACCTCATCCCGCCTCCTTGACCTGTCCGTCTTCCCTGGACTGACCAATCCCCTCCCTACCTCCCCACCTATACTCTCCTCTCCACCTATCTTCTTTCCTCTCCATCTTCGGTCCGCCTCCCCCTTTCTCCCTATTTATTCCAGAACCCTCACCCCATCCCCCTCTCTGATGAAGGGCCTAGGCCCGAAACGTCAGCTTTTGTGCTCCTGAGATGCTGCTTGGCCTGCTGTGTTCATCCAGCATCACACTTTGATATCTTGGATTCTCCAGCATCTGCAGTTCTCATTATCACTGCTCAACTACCAATGTCAGTGTTGCAGGTAACATTCACTGCAATGGCCACAATGCTCAATTTTCACACTTCATGAAATATTCAAAGATCTGCCTGGCCATTTTTTGAAACTTCCATCTTTTAGGTTTTGTTTCTTATTTGTAAAAGGTGTGCATGTGTACTTTGTTACTATTTCTTCTCACGTGTAGTGATTAACAAATGCATTTTTTATGAATTCAAGAAAACCTGGCGAGGTTGGCTTCTTTTAAACTTCAATTTATTGGTCTCAGAGAAAGGGATCCACAAATTTGTTAATCAACATTTTTGTGACTAGCCTGGAGAGAAAAAGGAAGGGACGCCAGTTCATCTCTCTTTCCCTTGAACTTGATCGTCTGAGGTATCCAGCCTCCGTCACAAACTGAAGAACTTTACCTGGGGTCCGGTTCCAGCATAATGTCACATGTTCCCTTGGAAATATATCTCTTAACATGAAATGATACACTGGTCGGGGAGAATTGTGGTTCTCTGCGCAAATATTTGAGGCAATCAGGGCAAGTTTGCTCTGAATTTGGAGCTACTTTTAAATGATGAGATAAGTTGGTGACATGAACAAGTCTCCCATAGTTAACTCAGCCACTGAGGATCAGTTGTCTCTTGTATATTCGCCTTTTTATCAATTTTAATAGAACCAAAAATTGAGGGAAATGGCAATAGAGCCTTGATGTGATCTCCTGATATCTGATGGCTGCATTGATTCAGATAGCTTTTGCTAACTTTATCCAGCGTTGTTTTGCTAAACGCTCTGAGACATTTGACATGGTTCACTTTGCTTCCTTCTTGATGTAAATCTGCGTTGTGACCTGTGTGCGCACATTTGCTCTATTTCCACTGCACGAGGGCTCACATCCTTCACCTGATCGAGCAATAAAAGATGCAGAAAAACAAAGTGCATTCAAAATTTTGATTTGTTATTTGTTCCCTAGAAACCATATGAAGCGTAGATATATACATGTAGCTAGAACATGTGATAAATGGAAAAGTGAAGTGTGTTGAGGTTAGTTTTAAAATTTTAAGAGCATGTGCCATTTGCCATAAATATTACCCGAAGAACCCTTGCCCTAAACCAGGATCTATCTGAGTGTATCAACTTAGCATTCTTCCCACACACTCCCAAAGTTTATCACCTTGAATGTGATGAAATCTTTTTCCACATTTTCATTGTGGGTGTTCCAGTTTCATTAAAAACACAGATCGGAAAGTTCCACATCAAAAACAAGGCTTAATAATAACTTGCATATCTTACACCATACACACACCTTAGAGTGATTTGGAGCACTCTGCTTTGAACTGATTTAATTATAGACATAATTGCAGTAAGTTTCCGGTTCAGAGTGATTCTGATCCCTTGCACTGTGGAGAATAAGCAGACCCGTCTTCCTGTAATGGTCAGAGTCAGACGGGCTTCTGAAGAGGAAGTCTAAGGAGGTTGTGATGTAAACAAGCACATCAAACATATTATAAACGAGAGCTGCTTTGGAAAGCCACCTGTTCTTGTTGGTTACAAACAGAGAAATGAGGCACTTGGAATGCATTCACTGTACAATCATTGTACACTTTGACCTGCTGTTATACAATCTTTATCACAATGCTGCCATTCATCTAGCAGCTAAATACCATGTGTTTCACAGAACGCAATGAATAAAAGAGACACATCCAAACACGGGTTGCTATTTAATACACATTTGAAATTGTTCAGCAGTAGGTGTAAACGTCTAAAAAATAGTTAAAATGAAACATTCCAGTTTCATGATACTTCAGCCTAACTTTATTTGTTTTTGTTGCACTTAAGATTCAGAATGAGTGAACATATGTGGCTGAAGAAACAACAAATCTCTCATGGTTGGTTCTGAACTATAAAACAGCAATCTGAATCATGGTTTTGATTGTGGGCTGAAGACTATAGCATTAAGTTTAATTGGGGATGTAGAGACAAGTATGAAGCCAGTATGTGGTCAGTAGGGGGGTTTCCCTTGATACATTAATGGAAAGTTCCAGCCAATTTAACTTCCAGGCCTCATTGAAATGAGCCACACTTAGCCTCTGACTAAACTTTGTTACAATGATGCGGTGCTAGAACAGCTGAATGCGTATAAGGATGTCATTGAGGTATGTGGGAATGATCTCTACAAAAGCTAAGTCTCAGGGAATGGCATTGTTTCTGAAGGCAATCATGAGGAAAAGTAAGTCTGGACATGGGAAGTGTACGGCTTGCTTGTGGGATCTGAAGGAGCCTAGAAAGAAAGCTTTAAATAATAAATATTATTCACATTCCTGGTCTGCTTTCGGACCTCCTCCTCTTGATGCTAGATTTCTCTGGCAAGCGTGGCACTTGGTGATGACTCACTGAAGCTAAAATAGTTTTGTGGTCTGGCATATCATCAGAACCATTGACGAACTTTGAATCTCAACGAGTTCTTCAAACTTGGACCAAAATGCAGTTGTTAAGATTGCACAAAATGATTGAAGATGAGTGTGGAGCTGTGATGATGTAGCCTCTGACAGCTTGTTTACAATGGGTGGGTCTGGAGGGTGGGTGAAGCGTTGGGAGCATTAAAAGTGTGTGTGTGTGTGTGTGTGTGTGTGTGTGTGTGTGTGTGTGTGTGTGTGTGTGTGTGTGTGAGAGAGAGAGAGAGAGAGAGAGAGAGAGGAGAGAGATGGGTGGGGGAAGTTCTTGAATTTCATTGTAGCAACAGGCATGTACATGAGATGAATCATTTTGCTGAGCTGACCAGGAAGAACAGCTGTCAATGTTGGACACCAACAGGGGAATAGAGGGACAAAATAGAGTGGGAGAGGAGAGTTATCAAAAGAACATCCTAGAACAAAAGAACTGTGAGTGAACAGCTCCTTAATTTTCCCTTTCAGTGAAGGCCTTTGATTGTGTTCTTTGATCGTTTTGTGGGCTTTTTCTTAACAGTAATGTATTTCTGGTGAAATCATTTTGTTTTACAATAGATGGCTTACTGCATTCACTCAAGGGATCGTGTGAGTAAGAGAAAGGTCCGATGAAATAGCCATACATCGCTTGTCATAGCACCTATTATACAGCGTTTTGTTCAATCACAACCCAAATTCTGACTAGCCACTCCCACACCAAATTATAATGTTTGAAAATAATCCTTTGGATTGAGTACCAAAACTGGCAAGACAGAGGCTTTAAGCTTTTGGTTGTGTTTTGCCCTCTAAAGTACTTAGGTCCTAAAATGTAATAGCTTGACATTTTTGAAAAGTATCTTACAAATTTCATTTGGATGGATATTTCTGCAAACCTAAGCTGTGTCCCTGTCACTGTGCACATTTACAGTGGTTAATGGATCAGAGCGCAGTGAGGTAGGACTGTGGAATGTGTTTTGTCCCTCCCCTAGCGCAATCCCCCATAGAAGACAGAACTCTCTAATAACTGCCATGATTCACACATGTGCAGAATCGTTTCCCAATATTTAAAATTTTAATGCCACAATATCAGTTGAGTAAAGCCTGTATTTTCAAAGCTAAGCTATGATTTTGGTACACAATTGGCATTTAAGATGTACACACACATCAGATTTGGGCTGTGCCTGCTTCCATTTTCGGTCTTTTGTAAGCATGAGTGCTGGGGGCGACTGTTGGAAAAATGCTCATTGACTAGATCATACAACGAGTTGACTGTGGCGGAGCCTCCATGCTCAATCACGTTCTAAACACTGTCTCTCTTGAAGTCTTGGAGAAGGTAATGGCATCATCCTCGCCTGTCTTGGTGTGTGGCTGAAATGCAGGCAGCAGTTTTCACCTTTGTGGAACTGCTGAAACCACCATACTTTGCACCGTAATGCAAAGGCATTATGTCAGACATCTGTCAGAGGGGTCAAGGGGGCTGACAATGTTAATGGTTGGCAATCACTTGCCCTTCAGTGGCTGTCTCAGCTCTTTGCTTGCACACTATATGGTGAGAAGGGAGCACAAACGTTTGCACAACAAGCGTCCCTTCCTGTGTCACTAACTAGTCCATGCAATATGGTGTACAATAATGCATAGTTCCTGAATACACTCTAACTATTGCTGCATATGGCTTTCCACAAGGTAGACCACTCTTTTAAAGGAAGAGTTCATGCACTCAAAGCCTTGACATGATAGAATTGAAGGGCTGTTCTGCCCTGAGTTCCAGGCCATTGTCTAGCCTAAGACATTTCAAGTTTCTCTGAATCTTTGATCTTACAAACAGTTGTACAACAATAAAATAACATTGCAGTTATAGATGCCTTGATCTGCATGAATTGGTCCTATACTTGAACAAACCTGTCCCTCTTTCCAGACCCACAGCCAAAAATTGGCCATTAAATCTGTCTTCAGGCTAACTAAAAGGCTACTCCAATAAAACTTGGGGCTGGGGGCAGTTTCCACCAAGTTCAGAACTTGAATTCTGTTGCTTGCATTCAGGAGGAGATCCCTTTCCTGGGTATTTATTGCTGTGAAAGAGGGTATGCTTGCAGGACTGGAAAAAAGAAGTTATCTTCTTCTGTGACTTATTAATTTTCTTTTGTAATGACCTGAAATGGGTGAAGAAAAGTAGATCGTAGTGGATGAGGGATCGAAACAATGCTCCAGACATGTTTACACTGAGAGCAGATGCTATAGTCTGGCTTCAGGAAGGACATGTGTACTCCTTCTGGAAACATAGAAGTCCAGCAATTGCCATTCTTTGAAATCTGCTGCTTAGCCTCTGAACTCTTTGTTTCCTGCTGTTTTGGTTGCTAGACTCCCAGATAGATCCAGACCCCCTTCGTCATGAGTGTGAGAGAGCTAAGGAAGACTTGGCCATATATGTAACTTCATCCCTGATGTTGTGCATCATCATCTCTTAGATGTACAATGGTGAAAACTGAAGTAGACTGTGTACAAATGGGTGAGAACATGTGTTACAAACTTAGAGATGCATCGAGAGGTGTCTTTGGACTTTCCTGGGAGGTGGTCAATGTAATTTCAGTGGCTGACCTTTGAGAAGTGGAGTCTAACTTCAATGTTTATGGATAACTCTAATGTGTCAGAGATTTTGGTCATGTAGCAGCCATGGTCTCAGTAAATCATGGAGACGCATTAATGGGCTAAATGGCCTACTTCTGCTCTTATTTGTTCTGGTCATTCCTTAATATGGTCAAGACAGACCTGACAGAGGACAACCAAATCAGTTCTGCATTTGGTGCATTTCTTTAAGCAGTATTGAAACTTCAAGATAGGGCATGGGACTTGTACAAAGTAAAATTAGATGACAGGTCCTGAGTAACTTTAACTAGATAAAGGCATCACAGACAAAGAAACTTGCAGGATAGGTTTAACCTCTCTCTCTGGTGGATTTTAATATCCTAAGTAAGAGATTTTTTTATCAAACTCAATCCAATTCCAAACTTGTAACACTGTGTTGAGCTGTTCATGTATCTAAGCTGGAAGCTAAATGTCTTTTTTCTCCTTTATTTATTCATGGGATGAGGGCATCACTAGCTAGGCAGCATTTATTGCCCATCCCTAATTGCCCAGAGGGTAGTTAAGAGTCAACCACATTGCTGTGGGTCTGGAGTCACACATAGGCCAGACCAGGTAAGGTTGGCATTTTTCCATCCCTAAAGGACATTAATGAACCAGGTGGGTTTTTCCCCAACAATTGACAATGGGATCACGATCATCATTTGACCATTAATTCCAGATATTTATTGAATTCAAATTCCACCATCTGCCATGGCAGGACTTGAACCCAGGTCCCCAGAGCGTTATCTGTGTCTCTGGATTAACAGTCCATCGATAACACCACTAGGCCATTGCCTCCCCTTAATACACAGTAAGGGGAGGAACTGTTGAGAATGTTCCCCGATATAACTGAAAATATGTGAAAATGTGGTAAAATATTACACTATTGTTGTGACTCTTCTTGAGGAAAATCAAAACATTCCAAGAATCCAAGGATTCCCTATTTACGTTTAAAACTTTTCCATAAATAAACATACATGGAAAAACTTTGGTATGGTTTTGCAAGATAAACATCCTTAATCAGATCACATTACATCCCAGTCATAAGCACCATGTTCAACACCGTGATCGACAACAAAAACAAAAATTGCTGGAAAAGCTCAGCAGATCTGAGAGCATCTGCGAAGAGAAATCGGAGTTAATGTTTTAGGTCTGGTGACCCTTCTTCTAAAATGACTTAGCTCTGAAAATGTTGGTTTATATACAGAAGATAGGGACGGGAGTGGGACAGGAGTGACGAGTACACTATAAGTGGGGATACAGTTGGACAGACAAAGGTGAGGATAATGATCTGGCTAGGAGAGTGAATAGTTGTTAACAGAGACTGTTGGTGGCTAATAATAGGTAGTGGTGTAATAGCAGAAGATTTGGTAACAAGGCCTGATGGATGGGATTGAGAGAGTTCAGGCCCTTAAATTATTGAACTTGATACTGAGTCCGGAGGGCTGCAGGGTCCCTAAGCAGAAAATGAGGTGTTGTTCTTCCAGTTTGCACTGAGCTTTGCTGGAACACTGCAGCAAGCCAGAGATGGAGATGTTGGTCAGGGAACAGGGTGGTGTATTAAAGTGGCAGGCAACAGGTAGCTCAGGGTCTTTTTTGCGAGTAGAACGTAGATGTTTTGTGAAGCAGTCACCCAGTCTATGCTTTGTTTCCCCAATATAAAGGAGACCACATTGTGAGCAGTGAATGCAGTTGAGTAGATTGCGTGAAGTGCAGGTTAAGTGCTTCTTCACCTGGAAGGTATGTTTGGGCCCTTGGATACTGATGAGCAATGAATTAATTGGGCAGGGGTTACACTTTTAAAGGTTGCAGGGGAAGCTGCCATAGGGCTGTGGGTGAATGTTGGGGGTGAAGGAAGCGGAGACTAGGATGTCACGAGGGAACAGTCCCTCCAGAAGGCGGGCAAGGGATGGGAGGGGCATATGTGTCTTGTGGTCGCATCTTGCTGGAGGTGGTGGAAATGTTGACTGCATCACACAATTTGCAAGTTTTAGTCCAATGACACATTTCTTGAATGATATTAAATTACTGCATAAACAACTGAAAATCCACTACCTATTTTGACAGGTTTTCTGAGGTCAGTAGGGGTGCAGTGGAGTGAAAGGAAAGATTGTTTGGCTTTAAAAGGTAATTACAAAATTATTGAGTGATCCCTTGAAAGAGATGAACAATACTGGAAATGTTTTTAATTCCAAAATATTTGATGGAACCAGATCAAACAACGACAGTCAGAATCAATGGTTAGAACATAAAGAGGATCCACGTGATTGTCAATTTCATAAACCTCATTACAATATGCATACAACATCACATCATTTACTGTGCTTAATGCGGTGCATTGGGCAGAGGCTATGGAGAGGGGATGTGGTGCAGTTGAGGGAAGGTGGTCAAACTGAAATATGCTTCAATTATGCTGATACAAAAATCATTAGTATAGAGCTTCAGCAACACTTAAATTTCATTGCAACTTTTATCAGTATAAAGAAATATCCTGACATCCTTCACAAATAGTTGTCAGAGTCATAATTGATTAGTCAGGAAATGACGTAAGAGAAAAGATGACCAAAAGCTTTGTCAAAGAGATGGGCTTCAAAAAGGTTTTTAAAGTTGGCGAGTGATGGAGAGGTGATGGGCAAAATTATTTTGGGAATATTTAAGGCATTAGGAGATTATAAAAGTACAGTGACACAACACTATATTGGATCTACAAACAAAAATAAGCATTTTAAATTTAATGCCTTAGTGTTGGAAGCTCATGAAGATTGCAACATGCAAGAAGCATCTGTATGAGCACTTAAATGCCAGGACACGGTAGACTATGGACCCATGGACACATTAAATGGGATTAATGTAATTTGGTGATTGTTAGTTGGCATGGACTCAATGGAGTGAAGGACCTGTTTCAATGCTGCATGACTATGTCTCTATGGCTCTATCAGCAAAGTTTATGGGTAGATGAGGCATACTGCAAGGACGTATCTGGAAGCTATGGGTTGGATTTTCTTCTGGCCAGACAGTGATTATTTCACCCAAGGCAGAAGATGAGCATGGTGAACCTGAGGAATTCCAATCATAGTATATAATGAAAAAAATGCACTGGAAATTCAATATTCCACTGGGCAATTTCCCTACTTGGAACTCCCTGAAAGCCTCCATTTCAATCAGAGAATCTGGATGTTTCCAATAAAATTAAGTAAAATAGTTACTTAGGAGAAGGTACACCATTAAATAAATAAGTCTGGCCTCTGAGTAAGTATGACTTCACACACTCCTAACTACACCACTCTCAGACTACTTACACCTCTCAGTGGGCCTGGTGGTATTTTCATTGGACTACTAATTCAGAGACCAAGCTAATATTCTGGGGGCCTGGGTTCGATTCCTAGCATAGCAGACAGTGGAATTTGAATTCAATAAAAATAACTTCTGGAATTAAAAGTCTAATGACTATTGTCAATCAATGGAAAAACTCATTTAAGGCTCATTAATATCCTTTGGGGAAGGAAACTGCCATCCCTACCTGGCCTGGTTTACATGTGACTCCAGACCCACAGCAATGTGGTTTAGCCAGTGACACCCTCATGCCATCAATCCTACAACCCCAGAACATGATCCCGCTTCCCTTCTCCATCATGAAACACCACAGCTAGACCCAACTTCTCTGTTCATTAACCCTTTGTGGCCCGATTGAATTTTTCCACACCACTTACTGGACCTGACCTGACTCTCAACCTCTGCCAGGCTGGATTTCTCCCATACACCCTACATACCCTTAGTACTGCATTACTTGCCTGGCCACCTATCCAACTTGTACCCTACCCACCTGGCACCCTACCTCCTTCTGACACGGCATCCTTCCTACCTAGCACTCTATGCAGCTGGCACTCTACTCCCTACTCATTTGGCACCCTGACCCTGCCGTCCTACTCAAATGTTATCTCTTTATCTGGAACCCTGCCTACCTGTCATCCTACCCCTGCACAGCTGGCACCCTACTTAACCAAGACATTTCACACTACCCCATCACTCCGCTGGCACCGTACCTTCTCCGCAACCAAACATCATTCTTACCATTATGTATTGACTACAGACTGTCAGAGTGGCTGTCAGGGCCTTCAAATTCCAGAATATGGCTACTGGCTCCTTGGAAAAGGGAATACAGTTTGCCTTCTTCTGACATTTCTGCACCATCAGAATAGAAATGCGGCTCCACATTTCTGAACGAGCCCTGCTCAGAATCTATGGGAGATTTAATGGATAAGTTAGAGCTGACGAAGATTGAGTTAGGAGGTCTGCTGGAGAGTATTAAAATAATGAAACGAAAACAGAAATTGCTGGAGAAACTCAGATTTACAGCATCCACAGTTCTTTGTTTCATTCCTGTTTAGACTTGACAAAGGCATGTTTAAGGTTTTTATAGCAGAACCACTTACAGGGAAAAGCAATACACTATTGTACTTAAAAAACAGATCAAAGTCAAACAAATTAGAAAAATCACAAATTGTTTTGTTCAGTTTCTGTGAATTTCGGTAAGGTGGATGGTTAGTGACAAAGAAATAGAGTTTGCGTGGAGGCTGGAGACAATGGGATAACATTCAACTTCAATGAGAGGGCTAAATTTGCTGCATAGATCAGTGGAATATATAATAGCATGTTGAGCCAATACTGTCAGTTTGACACCCCTGCTGAATTTGAAAGTTTACCTCTAACAATTTTGTTCTTGCTGATTTTGAGCTGCAGGATGCTGATGCATCAGGATCTGATTTCAGGTAAGACATCTGGTAGAATGGAGCCTTGCAGAGAGTAAAGAGAAGGATTGAAGAATTAGACTGACTCTTATTAGAGTACATTAAAATGAAACAGACATTGGGTTCAGGAGAGATCTTTATCAATACTCTTGCTAGAAGTACAAACACAGCAGAAATCCTGTACTCTAGGTCTTTACCATTTTCCACCATTCTTTTAAGCTGGAAACTGGTGTACATGAATAGTTTGAATTTTGCCCTGGAGGCAGGACAAAGAGTTTGGCGTTGTTTTGTTTTCCACCAATTAAAGTTGGCAGACAGGCCTTGAAGCAGGGATGGGGTCTGGGTGTGCAATGAATGAATTTTTAAATTGCAGCAAACTATAATAAGAGGCAAATAAAAGACAAAGTATCTTAAAATGAAAGTGCCATCTCACCAACTATTTAAAATCTTAAATTAAGAAATGACTGTTAGAGACAGGTCATCATTGTCATATGGGGTTACAGGAGTGAGTATGTAGGGGGTAGAACCATCCAGACAGGCAAGAGTGCTGGCTCACTGCCTGCGGTTGGGGGGCTGCTTTCAGGCAACTAAATTA
Organism: Stegostoma tigrinum; assembly: GCF_030684315.1. Taxonomy (NCBI): domain Eukaryota; kingdom Metazoa; phylum Chordata; class Chondrichthyes; order Orectolobiformes; family Stegostomatidae; genus Stegostoma; species Stegostoma tigrinum. Next base: position 66,875,769 of record NC_081357.1, on the reverse strand, counting down.
GCCTCCACTGCCTCCAAAAACACAGTTTATTGGAAAACTCTGGTCAACCTCTTTGAACTGGCCACATGGAGTTCTTCAGGAGCCTGATCGGGTAATTGTCAAGTGTAGACAGATAGTCCTGCTACCCTTCCTAATCCCCCTCGCAAAAACTGGCACAGAGCTGGAATGGAGCTGTGGACCCAACTTAGCGGCCAGTGGGGATATTCCTACCTGCTTCCTTTTCTGGTGCTAACCTCAAGGGTTGGGAAGTGAAAACTTTGCCCCTATGTCATTTCAAAGAAACACTGAAAATAGGAGCATTTTTGTCCATTGAGCCTACTCTACCATTTAACATGATCATTACTGATTTTCTGTCTTAAAGTCATATTCCCACTCTCTCCCTATGCCTCTTGGTGCTATTAATGTGTAGAAATCTATTTCTTTCTTAATGGTATTCAGTGATTTGGCCGCCAGCACTTAATGTGGTAGTGATTCCCACAGGATTACCACCTTCTGAGTGAAGACATTTCTCCTCATTTCCATCCTACATTTTATATCCTGTCTCTCTAGCCTGTGCCCCTTTGTTTCACACCTTCACCCCTTCCCCATGGTCAGCGGGAACCCAGCGTATAGTGCGTCCAACCCTGGAAGAGAATTCCCTCCTGACACATGAGAGATTACTATCTTATATTAAAATACAGCAAGAGCATCAGACAATTCAATGCTCCTGCCTGTGTTATATTGAATGTTCAGGTTTCAGTAAGCTCTTACAAAGTGGGCTCTCTTTCATCTATTTAGAGGATCACTGACATATGAAAATTATTAGAGTTTCCATTTAGTACACTGCTACTCAACACTGTACTGACATTGTCATTGAAATCTGTACCATTCCATCAAATGAAGTGACTAGCTTAATGCAATCATTATTTTCTGCAATTAACCACACATAATTTGAACTACTTAAAATAGAAACCCAAACTGGTAAATTCCGATGTTGTACGTCTTGTCAAATAATATATTCGCTACCTATAAAAATGTAGTAATGTGGGTTTGCTAGAAATGTCAAACACTGCTTCAAGTTTAACTTATTACATTTCTGCAACAGTATCAACAGGACAATAGCAGTGTTGCCTGCTAAAGTAAGGTGCCTGTGAATAATTGTTTTAATTGCTGTTTTAGTCAACTGACTAAAACTATTCAATATAAATTGTGTTTACTGCATGAAGTATGTGGAATGGCAATAATTACCATAAGTGTTGGATTATAATTGCAGTAACACAAACAATCTGCAGTAAATGTGTGCAGAAACATTATTTGCATAAAACAATGTAAACAAAAGAGTGGCATTTTCCCAAATCACTGGTAATGTTTTAGTCACCCTTTAGACAGCATGTAACTGTCATGGTTCTTTTTCTAGATCAGTGCTTCAAACTATGGAAGCTTTGAATAGGTTTTATGCTAAATTATGGACTGCTTTCTATTACACACTCGTGGTACAAGCAGATGTATTGAGAGTTTGTGGGAGAGAAACTGGAGACCTGCTTTAGGAGATCAAACAAATTAATGTAAGTTTATATTGCTAGACTATGGAGCAGAGCAAGTGATTTGGAATCAATTTCTGTACTGAGTGTCATCATCCATGGAGGTCTTCCTCCATATTTGTCCCAGGTTTGATGTGGGTCTCTGGGTCTGGACTCAATGGAGGTTAGAAGGATGAGGGGGGATCTCATTGAAACTTACAGAATGCTGAGAGGCCTGCATAGAGTGGACATGCAGAAGCTATTTCTCTGAGTAGGAGAGACAAGGACCTGAGGGGAGAAACCTTTAGAACTGAGGTGAAGAGGAATTTCTTCAGCTAGGAGGTGGCGACTCCATGGATCTCATTGTTGCAGAAGGCTGTGGAGGCCAAGTTATTGAGTGTGTTTAGAGAGATATATAGGTCCTTGATTAGTAACGGGATCAAAGGTTACAGGGAGAAAGGAGTAGAAAGGGTTTGAGAAACATATCAATCATGATCAAAAGCAGAGTAGATTCAATAGGCTGAATGGCCTAATTCTGCTCTTATAATCTTTAATCTGTCATACCAAGTGGCTGTGATAGGGAACTATGGTACTTCATGGTCTACTGATATTTATTTTACCTATATTTAATACAATATGCATTTATTGAGAGCAGTTGACAGTAATCTAAGAGTCAACATGTTTTCCTGTTTTTCTACTTGCATCCTAGAAGTCACTAACTCTGGCTGGAGCACATCTTCACAGGTAGCCACATGTTTTGTATTTCATTCAAATGAATCACGTTTACACGTGAGTCAAATCAATGATGGCAACATATCATTTCAGTAGAGCAGAAATCAAAGGTGATACTAAATTCTTTCTCACCCAATCTCCACACTTTCACTTTGGACAGGATTGGAAGCAGGAGCTCCAGTGGTTAACAAAAACACTCTGTCAACGTGCTCAACACAAAGTTCTTTGGAGTTGGGTTGCCATTTTTCTTTCTATCTCCATTGGGTTTTTATATCCTTCAGGATGATGCCAAAGCATCAGAAAGAGCGTAAGGGGAACATTTACATAGAAATAGAGGGAATGGTACCTAGGAGAGAGATTTCAGAGGGTCTAGAGAAGCTGGAACCATTTTCCTAAGAGGCGAAGAGTTTTTTCACAGCAAACTAATATGATTTAGAGTGTGCCCATCTGCATGAAAGCATTTTGCATCCTATGGACATGATTTGTTCCTCCCTGGACAAAGGTCAAGAATATGGCTGGAGGGCAAATAATTGAGTGGGTAGGTCCTGGAAGAAGACAATTCCATCCCAAGAATTATGTACTGGGTAAGAATCTTCCTAGGTGATCTTCTCAATGAGCTACTAATTAACATCCTTAAGTAGTTAGTTAATGGCTAATTAAGGGTTTCAACTACCAGCAGCAAACCCCCTCTCCACTCTGAAGCCTACTGACCTCAATACTCATCATCCTGGTAGGAGAGAAACCAGACTGACTTGCCTATTGAACTACCGCTGGAGGCATCCATTTGCTTTTTTTCTGGCAGGCATAGAGGGCTCGTAGCGAAATTCAAATGCCATCTCTGTGCCCTTGCCTGCAATACCTCAAATCCCATTTCCCCATGGCTTCCATCCTGCAAACCTTCTGATAAATATACAAATTTACTCACCAATGCAGCTCTTTCTGGTTGCAAAGCCTGGTCTCTGAGCAACTCCTTTGAACTCCCTGTGGCTACTGGAAAGCACTTCAAAAGCAAGGTTCCTGATTCGATATGAAGCTTGCCACACAGCACTTAAGTGCACAACTGGTGCTTCACATTCCCGCTGATGAGCATGGGGTATGGAAGCATGGGGTTAATCACCCATATATTTGCCTGCCCCAACTATTTCTTACCACTTGTTGTTTGCACAGTCAAGCATATTTCACCTTGTGCCCATAGAAGTACACTTTCAATGATGACAATATAGTTTTCAAGAGTAGAAATTTGATAATTATCCTCTTCTAGAGTTGCTGAGACCAACAATAACATTCCAACTGCCAATTTTCATGTGAGATCATCATGCAGTCACACAAAGCAGAATGAAATCATTTGGATCATCATTCTTGCCCCAGCTCTGAAAGGACAATCCAGTTAATGCAACATCCCTTCTGACTGCCCTTAGCCATGCAAATTTCTCAAGTTGCTATCGAATTCGCTGTTGAAAAATATTAGGACAATTTCCAGCATCATTTCAAATGATGCAATCCATATCAAAACGCCTTCCTGTCAAAAAGTAACATTTCTTTTGAACTTACCTCTGACTCTTTTGCCAATTATCTTCACTACAAATACTTTCAATGCTATGGAACACTCTTTCTGTCCTGGTGTTTGCTTTGCAGCAATTTACATTCCAGGAAAAATTTTAAACAGTTTCCCATTATAATATGAATAATACTGCCAGCACACCCTGCAGCATGCCACAGGCTGCTTGGAAGTACAGATGTCATATTGGAACAGCTTAGGTCAACATTACAATCATGTTGGCATTCCTCATGAACAAACATTGCGCCCTGAAGAATGTGGGTAAGCAATGTCTAGCTTTTAATGTCTAAGGACAAAAGGAACAATGGTCATTTGGCAGAAATACGACTGAGGAATGAACTAATATCTGAGAAATAGTATCGGAAAAGTAAGAGCCAATACCATTAAGAAATGAAGGATAGAAAAGAAAGGACCTTGGTATCTCAATGGGTAAATCCACCATATGAAATGGTATTGAGAATAATATGTCAGATCCTTACTTAATTTCTGATTTGTGTTGAGTTAACTAATCCTGGGTCAGATCAGCAAAGCTTTTATTTGAAATTGCAGCTCTAATACATGAACAGCTTTGGGGTGACACAGAAACTCCAAGAACGTTACTTTTATTTACAATACTCTTCAAGGTGTCATATCCTGGGATGTAAATTTAGTTTGCAATGACTTTCATGAACAACAATTGCAGTTAATTGAGTTTGTAGGTGTGAAAGATTTCCTGTGATTTGTGACCTCTTCCTTTCTGCATCAGCTAATCATTTTCCTGTCAAAATTCCATTTACAGATTCTCTTGACATTAAGCCAACATACTGATAAAGTTCAATGCACTTAGGCATAGAATGCAACTTGTACATCTTACCTCCAGATTTTCAATGGCATAAAAGTTTTCATTTAAAATCTTTAAGGAATTTTCTCAGTTTATGGTGGCTACAATGTTGAAATGATAACAAGTTTTTGCTGATACACCTGGCAAAAAACACCGAGGTGTGCATCTTAAGTCTTTATGGTCCTAAGATGTTAACAAGTCAGAACTTTTCAGTAATCAGCTTGAATGTATTGAGTCAATGTGCTCTGTTGAGCAATGAGCAAATATGCCAAAATATAATCACTACTGTGAAACGAAGGGTAGAAAGCATAATAGCTCGATTATAAACTTCCTTTTTTACTGAAAAGAAATATTGTTTTAATGCCACTGTTGTGATGGTCAAGTGTACCACAGGAATGTGTCAGCAATTATGGCAATCAGTACAGCACACATTACTCACATTAACTTATCTAAAATCTACTAAATACTAAAAGCTGCAGTGTCCTTCTTGGCTTAGATCACACAGTTAAATGAGAAAGCTCATGCAACTGGAACCAAACTAGAGTATAAAGAGTAAATTCAGCAAAAATATCACCTTATCTGACTAACTACAGGTAGCTTTCTGAAAATGAAAAATGGACGAAAACGTTTGGCTGTAAAGTAACAATTATTAATAGTTCACAATTCACATTTATTGCATGTAAAGGGCCTGAGAAAATAACTCAATTTTTACAAAGGCATTGGATAACCATAGCAACTAGCCTGCTACTTATTGTTTTTGCAGGCGTGTATGGATCAAGTTTGTTTTTGATGCATTGATATACATGTAATTATTCTTTTAGTAATGTAAAACATTCCCAAACCCATATACAATTGTTTTTAAATTGGTTGTTGGAATTAACAAAGGCAAGACTTGCATTTGTTGACCTATAGCCTCTTAGCCATCTCTCAGACGCTTTTTGATTAGTGAAGCATGAATTGTTTTGCAATATGGGTGAGCAGAGCATGATTCATAAAAATAGAAGTGGGTTGACTAACCAATTAGCCTGTTTCTAGTGACATTGGCATTGAAAGTTGGCGAGAACATTAGGAGGATTTCTTGTTCATTCAAAATCCACACGAGCTGCTGTGTTGGGTACGTGGACCAAAGATTAAGATTTAATCCGAAAGACAGCACTTCTAAAAATGCCATGCTTCCTCACTATAAGCATGTTCAGAATTTTAAAAAAGCATCAGTTTTTTGACAGAGAGTATAACTGCTAAGTGTCAAGATATTTAGCTATGCCAACATAATTGCATTCTTGCAGGTGTCCAATCATGGTAAAACTAGTTCATGTAAACACATGTTGCAATTAACATCTGTGTGCTGAACTTCAAACAGCTTCTCTTTGTTATAAGCTGGAATGCTAGAAGTTCCTGATGTCTTTGGACTACATTCTGGCATTCAAATTCCAGAATGAACAAAACTTTGTGGAAGTGATATATAATGTTTGGATACACAAAGAATTATCCAGTTACATTATTTGTTGCCCTAAAAATCAGCCACATCCACTTTTGGAGTTTGTTTATCTATTAAGACTTTTGGTTTGATAGTCCCCAAAATTACTAGTTGTAAAATAGGACCTATTAATCAAGCAAGCACATTTTAAATGGAAAATATTCATCAATCAGGCTCAGCTATTTGGTACTTTCACTCATAGTGCTACATGAAATTTATTTGCAAGAAAAGAATTCAAAAAATGGAACTTTGAAGATGAAAAGTAAATTCCATTCATATTGATATTTTTGAGCGACCCTTCGCTAGATATTGTGACATTTTTCTGATTTTAACAATCATTTTTGATGATGCACCATCTATCCACAAACCATCGGTTTCCATTATAGTGAGTCAGTAAACAGTTCCTTAGAATACGCAGCAGTGTGTCCAATAGGCACCACAATGTTTGGAATGTTTGTTGTTCACAAATATTACTGTTTTTCTTTAAGAATTAATTTACAGTAGAGGCATGTTTTATTTGTCTAATAACATGGGTCAAACCCAATGTCTCCTTCTGCCTAATTAAAGAAAAGTTATATCTACTACATTGCAGACTGCTAAGTATTGTTTATTCTGCTGCAGATCATTTTTCAACTGGAGGAGGTCATACACTCAAAAATATTATGAGCTAACATTAAGCATTAGAATACTTAAACCTCCATTATTATACATTGGGGAGATTTTAATTCCTCTGTATAACGTCCTTTCACTGCCAGTTACTGAGCCATTGAAGAAAGCGCCTGACAAATGTAAAGCTGGGCTCCATTCCAATTGTGCTAACCACGCATTTTAGCAGCTTTTGTGGAGCAAGGAGGAGTGGCATAATCAAACAGAGGAAACTCCTTTTTAAATAACACAGGTGCACAATTTGATTCTTCCAACATTTTGCACCTTTAATGTAGGGTAGCAATCGACTTTTGGTGAAATTAACGTCTCAGATCTGAGCATTCCAAGACACTTGCCAATGAGCATTGCATGTAAACAGGTTCGTCTAAAGTTTCTGGGCATCCCTAGATCTGTTTCTGTAGACTTTTAATCCTTCATGCCCATTAGCCCTAAAATTCCATTTTATTGGGATTTTCTTAGGAGCAGAATCTCATATGGGCCTGAGTGATGTGGGCTATCTCAAGCTTTGCGGCAGAATCAGACAAGAAGTTTGACAGGGCCAATGTCAATGTTGGGAGCATCTTGCTGCATCTGCTAAGTGGTGAAGCACATTTCTTGCTAGGCAATGGTGAGCTGCCAATTATGGTGGATTATTATAAAAGCAAAGGGAACTATAGTATGTTAAATGTCTTATTAAGAACTCACCTCATTAATATTCAACTTCCTCTCTTACCACATGCACCAAACAAGCTAAATGTCAAGAATTTTCATTGGACCTTCATGTTGGACACTGAGCGCCAACATTCCAGGGCATCCTCAATGTGTCAATGTGTACTAGCCACATCCACCCTTCACAACAGGCATTGGAATCTGATATGTGCCAACCTCTAAGAACAGTCATGGCATAATTGTGATTCATTTACAGGAAGCTTCTACACTTCAATGCTACACCTCAGGCTGCACCGGTAACTATCATTGTAAAGCTGCAACAAAAACACTGTGCACCCAGATCATGGACTGAACTAAGCTGCATCACTGTGCTCACTGTACTCTTCCCTCACTATTGTAGTGTTCACTTTCTCTAAGTCAGCCTGGACGCTCACAGCATCCCTGCCTTGTCTTGCATCATCTTCTTGCATATTACTCCCTCATTCAGAACTACTAGGTTCACATTACTTTTATCTTCCCTTCCTGTATAGCACAAAGCAAAGGCAGCAAGCTTATTAACAGGCCTCAATCAAGTCGAGGGAAATAGCTTTTCCTCAGGAAGCCCCAGCACAGTTAGGGAAATGCCATCTCTGGTATCAGCCCAGTGGCTTAAACATGGTCAGTCAATCACTCAGGGCAGTCAGATCCAGGAGGCATCCAGACAATGGGTGAGGAGCTAAATATCAGACAGTCCAGGTCCCGCTCCCTTGACCTGTCCGTCCTCCCTGAACTGACCTATCTCCTCCTGAACTCTTGACCTACACTCACCTTTACTGGCTCCATTCTCACCTCTTTGACCTGTCTGTCTCCTCTCCACCAATCTTCTCCTCTATCCATCTTCTATCCGCCTCACCCTTTCTCCCTATTTATTTCAGAACCCCCTTTCCCTCATCCATTTCTGAAGAAGGGTCCTGGCCCGAAACGTCAAGCTTTCCTGCTCCTCTGATGCTGCTTGGCCTGCTGTGTTTATCCAGTTTCATACCGTGTTATCTCAGATTCTCCAGCATCTGCAGTTCCTACTACCTCTCATTCTAGGTTTCCCCACAAGAGGAAACATCCTTTCTACATCTCAACTTAGACAATCCCATTTAGTATATTATATGCTTAAATTAGATTCCTTACATTCCTCAAACTCCCTTCATAAAACAAACTCCTCACACCTGGAATTAATTGAGTGAATCTCGTTCAAACTGCCTCCATTGCAACTTCATCTGGCTTCAACTAAAGGGGCCAAAACTGTACTAAGTTCTCCAGGTTGGACAGAAGATGGTACATTTATGCTACAGAGTGAAATGGTCATTGTTTTAATTCCTTCACTGCTGTGAATTCCTCCTGACAGCTGAGGCTGCAGCGAACCAGATGGCAACCTCAGACTGGCATGGTGTAGTGTCATAGCTTCACTACTGGTCCTGGATGAAGAGGATGTTTCATGGCCACAGCATTTCTTCAATGGGGCCTCTGGGTCCCTGCCTGCACCACATTTCCTCTTACTGCCATGACTGGGACAAATGACAAGGCTGTGCAGGGCAGTCCCAGGCTGACAGTCCTTGCCCCCGTGCACAATGGGATTTTACAAATGGCATAGCTGCAAGGGATGTTGGTCTTTCGACAAGCATCTGCTGAGTGGCAATCATTCTGGAAATGGTATGTGCTAAGATGGGGATAGAACTGGGTGTGGGGTAGGTAGTTAATGAGGTGTGTTTGGTAACATTTCACTGGGCTTCATCACGAGAATTCCTCCCAAACACTTGACAGAACTCACAGCAAAAAAAAATGCACGTTTCAGCCCTGGAGCTTTAATTGTTGCAATTCATTTTATTAGAAAATGGAAGTTGCTTCTGCTGTCGCAAAAAAAAAGTAAAAAAAATGAATTTCCGAATGGGATTTCAAGCTTCCTACAATCTGATCACTGAGCCCCTCAAACCTGAAATTCATTTAATTGAAATTTAGGGGCATGTCAGCTCCAACTTGCCATATTTCCATTTGCAATGCTTGAAGGGAAATAGGAATGAGAAATCCAAGGTTGAGTATTTGCCACAATCCTAACTGGCAGAAATGAGCAGAATGTTTTTTCAACTGAAGGTAGCTCCAAGTTTGAGCAGAGTTGAGTTGAAAATTACTTTCAGTTTGATTCTTTTTGATTGCCTTTAAGCATAAGCAGTCTTTAATTAGTTCATAATCACCTGTCGGAGGGTAACACCACTTGGAAATTTAAATATCTTCATTACAAGAGCTAAACAGGTTCAGGTTAAACCTCAGTCCCCTGCACAGCCAACTTTCACTTATGATGACATACAAACAACGCTGCATATTCCTGAAGCATGTCCACTCTACGGATTAATTGGTAGATTAATTACCTTAAACTCACCAAGCAAAGAGGCTATCACTTGATTTCAGGAATTTTAATTTCTATTCACAAGGGTAGGTTGAGTGGGCATGGTCACTACCTTGCTGGTTACAAACAACTGGAGGGAATTTGCTGTTTGATACAATCATCCAGCCTTTGAGATGTACCCTTCACATGCCTGACCTCACGCCAACACTGAGTTTCATATACCGCATCACTTACTGTGTGATAAGCAGAACATCTTTTGAGTTTGATGGCAGCATTCAGTTAATGGCAACCATCAATCATGTCGCTATTTCATCGTAGCAGCAAGAAACAGCTAGCTTCATTTCTTGCTCAAGTCTTTGAGATACCTTGCCCTTCCGGGGTAATCTGAGGTTGAATGGAAACTTTTCAAGACTAAGCATGGTTGCCTGCACTTGCGAAACCCTCAACAGTATGTCCAACATTAGATATGATTCTTTGACATTTGCAAAGGAGGTAGGGGTGTAATAGTAATATACTAGACTGGCATTCCAGAACCCAAGGTTAATGTTCTATAGACAGAATACCTTGGCAAATGGTAAAATTTAAATTCAGTAAGAAGTCTAGAAATAAAAGCTAAACTATTAGTGACTATGTAACCATGATTCGTTGTCATTTTGAAAGAAAAGTTCACTGGTGTCCTTTAGGGATCTCATCCAGTCTGGTCCAATGTGACGCCAGACCCTTAACAATGTGGTTGAATCTTCAATACTCTCTGGCAATACGTGCTGACTTTGCCAGTGATGCTCACATTCCGTGTGCATTCCAAATTGAAAAAAAAATTGCTGGATAATCCTGATTGTGTGAAGAATTGTGTCGACAACCAATGTAGAATTGTCAGTCAGACTCTGTGTGTGCATTTTAATGTTGCACTGGAGTTATATTCCTTAATACACAGCACCCTGTAAGAAAGCTAATATACATGTTCTGTCTCTGTTTTAACACAACAAAATAGTTAACGCCTATTCACTGGTTCATTCCTCAGGGTAAAGCACTGACCAATCAGAGTCAACCTGCCTGGTTTAAAGTTTAAACTAAGCTTGGCAGTTAACTGTCGATCAGCATTGATTCGTGCATCCTCCATAACAATACCATTACTACTACCAGAATTTGCTGAGCAACCAATCAATACTCCCCTCTCAAACAGTAAAAATATTGGTTTTCCTCTTCTAACTTCTCTCGATGAGTTCAAGGCAGAAAGCTTCAACAAAATGAGTTTTGTTTTCAGTAGTATTTATGATCGTCGTACCAAATGTCAAGTTTCCACATTTCAACCATATCACCTCTCATTGTTCAAAACCTTTAGAGAACATCGGCCCAGTTTTTTTGGCTGGTCTTCATAAGGTGTTTGATCTATTCTTGTTCCTATTTCTTGCATTCTTGTGAATCCAGTTTCACACCACAGTGCTATCATTTTCTGAACTCACGAGCTATAGCATTTCAAGAGGTTAGCTCACAAAGTACTTTCTGAAGTGACGTTAAGGATGGGCAAAAAATGCTGGTTTTGTTAGAAATGCTGATATGCCATGGAAGAATAATAAAAAGCAAATGAGTGCAAGGGACGAAACTACAATATTTCCACCCATCTTAAGCCAAAAACATGAAGTAGAAAACATTAAGCAACCTTCTCCTGAGATTGTCACTGCTGCTGGTATCAGTGTCAGCAAATATAGCCTATTCTCATGGTCTTATGAAAGATGAGATGCAGAAAAGTCTGAGTCCTGACATCATTCTAGCTACAACGAAGGTAGCATATTGTTAATGCTATTAGATTGGTAGTCCAGTCACCCAGTGTGATATTCTGGGAATATGAGTACATAGCCACAATAATGCAGCTCAAGGAACGCAAATTCAATAAATAAGACCAGAACTGAAAGCTTACTTCAATAACGGTGACTATGAAACTATCATTGATTGTTGTGAAACCATATCTGATTTGCAAATGTCCTTCAGGACGGGAAATCTGCTCTTCTTACAGTATCTGGCCTACATGTGGCTCCAGACCCACAGCACTGTAGGTGTTTCTTACCTTACCTCTGAAATGGTCTTGTAAGCCACTCATTTCAAGGGCAATTTTGAGGACAACTTTCTTAGCTAACCCCTTCCATTAAAGCCATGACACTTGCATTTAACTCATCTTGTACACATTTGCCCAGGTGTGTTATATCCACAAAAGTACGGGATAACTCATTTGATGAAGAGTCAACACTGGTGCCCTACAAGTATGCATTCTCAGCCCCTAACTGTACTCCCTGTACACCATGAATGTGTAGCCAAATTCCAAATGAATGCCATTTACAATTTTGCTGATGACACCACCGTGGTAGGACAAATAATAAACGATAATGAGCCAGAATACAGGAAGGAGATATCGTGCTTGGTTATGTTGAGGAATGATAACAATCTCTCAATGTCTGCAAAGCAAAAGAGCTGATCATTGACTTCAGGAACAAAGGAGCTGAGGTGGAGAGGATTGAGAGTGTCAAGTTCCTAGGGGTGACAACAACCGACAATCTGTCCTGGAGCTCCCATGTAGATGCGACAGTCAAGAAGGCACAATAACGCCTCTTCTTCCTCAGGTGTCATATTGAAATTCAACATTATTCAATCAATATACATTAGAGGGTACACCAGGGTCATTTGGGCAACATGGGCATCATGCCAGAGTGTGAAATTCTAATTGGTGGTCTGGCCTTTCAAAATCATTAGAAGAGATAATACTGAATTGCTCACATGTGCTATCCATCAAGAGGAGCAAAGTAAACTACGGATGATGTCTTCATTTCCACTTAAACCATGGCAATGTCCCTGAATGGATATTCTTGAGTTCAACGGGAAAAAGGATTTTAGATATCGGATGACTACTATTCAAGACAGATAGACGTAAAATGTTCATACCTCTGAAGTTGACATTGCATTATTGAAAGAAGTTCCTGAACTTGTGTTTTTGAATAAGGACCCACAATTTGGGAACGAAAACTTCAAACAATTCACAGAATTTTACGGGTTTGTCTAAACCACCAGCTCACTGAGAAACCCATGCACTAATGGTGAGGCTGAAAAGGAAGAATGGAGTGTAAAGGCTTTATTAAAAAAGAACAACGGCACCAACCTGGCTGCACTAAATTATCATTCCACCCCAGAATAATGTAGTAATGTACGAACTTTTGATGGGAAGGAGCCTGTGGTCATGACTTTCAACACATACACATTATCATAGCAGCAGAGTTGCGTAAGATGAATGAGAAGGAAGATGCATATAGCCTTTTAATCAAACGTAGGATTACAATCATTGCCATAGATTACTCCAGGTCAGAGCACTGATGTCAATTTGTGGACAAAATCATCATTTTTAAATTCTTGAAGAAACATTACACCCACGGTCTTGCCTCATGGAGATCAAAAATGGGTAAGTATAAAGAAACAGGAGCGCACAAGTTTCTACAAAGAGGAAACCTCCCACAGAGTCAATCAGATCTTCAAGAAATCTGGAAAATGGTCCAAATGGTGAACTGGTATCATCACATAATTTTTTATTCCACCCAATGGAGTTGGAGGGAATGCTTTGAGAAATCAAATTTGCAATCCTCTGAGAGGGAGCTCAGAACACAATTGAATAGCGTGGTATAACTGTCACAGGGGTTACCTATAGAACATAGAACATAGAACATAGAACATTACAGCACAGTACAGGCCCTTCGGCCCTCGATGTTGCGCCGACCTGTCATACCGATCTGAAGGCCATCTAACCTATACTATTCCACCTATAATCAGGTATAACATCAGAGAATTAAGATTGGGAAGTGGTTGTGGAGAAGGAGCATGAAGGGTTAATATCAATATTGAGTAAGATAGTTTACATTGTCAATGGAAATGATATACAATTATACAACTACTTTGAGATTGTTCTCTCTAGCAGCCCTGAAACAAGCATGAAGCCTTGATCCGTGTATAGTGTTACCATGTTTAAATCAAATGATAATGTTTGACACTACACTAAAAGACCTTTGCAATGTTTATTAATCATAAAACCAGCAGGTGTAGGCCATTCAATGCCTTGAGGCTGGTCTACCATTCACTATGATCATGACTGATTATTGAGCACAATACCATAATCCTGCACCATCCCCTCCTGCCAAATCCCTGATCTCTTTAGCCACAACAGCCATATCTGCCTCCTTTTTGAAAATACATAATGTTTTGACCTCAACCGCTTTCTACAGTTGTGAATTCCACCAGCTCACCACTCTGTGGGTAAAGAAATTTCTCCTTGTCTCAGTTCTAAAACCATATATTCCTAAACTATGACCCTGGTCTGGACTCTCCTACCATCGGGAACACCCTTCCCACATCTAGTCCAGTCATAATTTTATATTTTTTATATGAGATCCTTGCTCATTCTATTAAACTCCACTCCTAACCAATCCAATCTGTCCTCATATGTCATTCTTGCCATCCTAGGAATTAATTTAGTTTCTCTTCAGGACCTAAATTTAACATAGAGAGTGCTTGCCATGTCTACAGGGGTGAGATTTTGATTTGATTTGATTTATTATTGTCACATGTACCTAGGTACAGTGAAAGGTTTTGTTGTGTGTGCAGCAGAGACAAATTACAGCATACAAAGTGTATTATTCTAATAAAACAAAGTGAAGAATACAATGTTACAGCTGCAGAGAAGGTGCACAAAAGAGTGCAATCAACATTATGTTTAAAATTTGAGAAGTTCATTCAGGAATCTTATAACTGCAGGGAAGAAGTTCTTCTTGAATCTGTTGGTGCATGTGTTTAAGTTTTGTATCTTCTGCCTGATGGAAGAGGTTGGAAGAGATTATAACAGGGTGGTAGGGGTCTTTGATTATGTTGGCTGCCTTCCTGAGGTAGCGAGTAGTATAGATGAAGTCAAGTGTTGGAAAGTTGGCTTATGTAATGGACTGGCCATGTTCTTAGCTCTCTGTAGTTTCTTACAGTCCTGGGCAAAGCAGTTGCCATACCAAGTCGTGATGCATTCAGATAGAAAGCTTTCTATGGCACATCTATAAAAATTGGTAAGAATAACAAGATTGCTTGGGTTCTTTCTTGCAGGAATTTTGTGATCAGATGAAGTGGTAAGTGGTGTTGGGATAACTTCATGTTTAAGGGGCCAAAGTCTGAGATCTCCTTGTGGGTGCTAAAGAAGGCCTCTTGCACTATGGCTCACAAGAAGAGTTCATTTAAAAAAGAGTTGCATCTACAGGCCATTTTGTTTTTGGTCTGAATCTGTCAGATTTATCTGATGGTAAACTCGTTGCCAATTTAAAATTGTAGCCTGGTTTTGATGATCGCGTCAAGATCTACTTGCATTTTTATCTAAAAATGGACTCTGCTTTAAGTAGATGTCCTTGTTGCTTTCTCAGTCAAGTAGGCTCCTGCTAACTACAGTGCAGGAAAGTAACTTCATTTGTACCGGATGGATAGAGTTAAAATTGCTCCGAATTCTAACTTGCAAAGTTCCTGGCTTGCATACCTCATTATCACTGGGACATCTATTTGTCATTACAGAAATTTCTTCCATCTGTGCAAATATATTTTTGATTCATATTCAGTTATAATTACTAGGGACAAAGAAGTATCAGTCACCACAATATGAATTGAAGATAGTCATTTAGATATTACTTCAGAGTGGTCAGTAAAGCCCTTAAGTAAAAGAGCTCAATAAATAAGGTACCTAGATTTCACGTATTTACAATGTCAATTGGATATTTATTGTGTCATTGTTAATAATTCACCCTATAGTTAATTAAAGTGACAGTTATTTAGGCCTGTGTCTTGCAATCCAATTAGAAAATAGAGAATAAAATTCCTAATGTACATGTTATAATTAACATTATTATTACCAACCTAATAATGAAAATTCTGATGGTTAAAAGCCAAATTTGTGTCTGACATTTTGCACCGCAGCCCAAATACCATATGCTGAAAAGTAGCCTCTCCCCCATGTTCAGGAACTGACCTTGTCTGAAAATTCCCCACTGAGCCAACACCACTATTTTAACTGGGTCAGGACCAAACACATCGAAGTGACCCTTTCCCCGCTTTTTAACAAGACAATTAGGGGAAGTCTGAGGGAATGTTCTGTACAAGATTTGTAGAGAGTAAAAATATCAATGTGCAAACTTAAATTGTGTTCTTTTGGCTTTGTTGCAGATGTGGATAGAATGGGCTCTCCTCCAGATCAAATCCCAAGAGCCTCTGTCATTGTGCAGTCTAAATCCTTTTCCCAGAATACTAAACTGTTGATACATCCATATCCACATCAGTTAATTAATGCTAAAGAGCTGAGACCAATCCTCCTGTTGAACAGTTATGAATTTAAATATATGACTCGTACATGTGCAGCAATTACTGTTTGAACCTAGAGAACATCTTTATACTAATCTGCAAAAAAAAGAATAAATTGGGTTCTTACTGAGAAAATGGCATTACTAGTGCAGAAACTATTTTAACAACCCAATTTGAAATAAATGGTGGCAACAAGGATTAAACCTGAAATCAGCAACTGAGATTGTGAACTCACATTGTCCACCCAGAGATGTGAAACACTGTGACTTGAGTAAAGTAGCCACAAGTCTCTGATTCCGTGAGTACAAGTTCTCAGTTATAACGTTGTGGAAATATAACTTCATACAACATGTGGGAGTCTAATTTGAAGACTCAAAACAACAGTTTTACAAAATAAGTTTGCTTTTCATCCAGCACTCCATGGCTTTTTTTTTGAAACACCCTTCCCTAATTTCTTTTCTTGTGTCAGCGGGTTTGTAGTTTGGCAGGACAACATTGTGCTGAGCAGCTGCCAGCTCTGACATGTGAAGAGGAACACAGCAAAGACTGTGAAGCAGTGTCTGTATTTGGATCTACTTGTGGGTTAGCAGTGGAAATGAGGGGGCCTGTGAAAAGAGCTGACATGCTGGCTACATTCCAATAAGCACTTCTCACAGGCTTGTTCTCATGGCTTTCAATTCTGGGGTTCAAGAGCGAATATCAAATGAGTTAGCAGTTTATGAACATCACAGGGATATGTGTTTTTACGAAAACTCCAAGTTTGTTTGCTTCCTTCCCATTCGATCCCAAGAAAGAAATTGACCCACTGCCCACAGGATTGACATTGGTATTTGAACAGGTGCCACTTCAAGCCTTTCTCAGCTCATGAGAGCATCCTAATGAGAAGTGCGGGTACTTTGAGCAACTCCAGAAGCACTGGAAGTAGTCATAAGCCATTCATTTGCAGCGGGCAAAAACTGAATGTGCACTTAAGTTTCGCACATTGAATGAGAATAATTAACAACCACTTACTGTAAGGACCCTGCAGCTGCCCTAAAACATGCCACCTATCAAAGGGCTGCTTTCCTCTTGAACTCATTCCCTTTTTACTGCTTATTCAAATGAGTAAATCAAGTATCAAGAGAATTCAATTTACTTAGAGAATTTTATATTTTATACGTAAATCTTTATAATACTAATATATTTTTATATTTTAATTGATGTGAATTCCTTAACTCTACTCTCTCCCCATGACACTTTCACTTCTTGGAAACAGTGGTTGTTACATTTCCAAACTGGATCCAAAACTAATACATGTTTTGTTAAGCTTCACTGCACATTTGTCCCTTGTGTATATGCTGTTCTTTCATACTGTTCTAGAATTTTTCATATTTTTGAAGTCACCATTCTGGGAAAGAGGAAATCTAATGGGAAGAAAATATGTATCTCTAGCTAAAGAGAGACCATTTTGTTCAAGTGTTTAAAGTCATGATTTTCAAAATTGCTGTTTGTGTACAAGTCAGGGTGAGCAGTCGGCTACAGAAAGCTTTGGTGTTAATTATAGCATGCTGATTAACTCCCATACGGCTGTAAAATTATGCACAAAAATGCTTTCCAACAGGGAGACCAAAGAGTTGTCTTTCCATAATAAGCCACAAGAGATCATAGGCATTCTGTTCATTCTCACAGGCTGTCTGTTCTGAGATGGAGTGAGAGAGACGAGTGTTTATAGCTTGAGGAACATCATTTAACATTAAGCATGGCAACAAAGAAATTTTTTCTCTTTTATCGTACAGCTTGCCACAGGAATAGCATTTTGGTTATCACCTTGTTTGGCTGCTTCAAAAATATTGTTTCCAAGTCCTGGAGTGGTGTTTTGACCCAGAGCTTCTGGCTAGAAGGCAGCGACACTATCCACGGAGCCAAAAGACCAAACTAAAAGAGCCATTCAATATTGACCAGATGGGCACACTATCAGAAGACCCTGCTGCAATAGTCTCAAGAACTCAATAGCCTTGGAGAGATGGAAGAATAAAGATGGCTTATCTCAAGAAATCATCTAAGTCAAGGAAAAAACACTTTGGAATACCACAAGTAGCCATGTAACAAGATGTACTTTCACAGGCTGTAACTCATTTAATGCCGAACACCACGATAAACATTAGTAGTACGGAAATGGGTTTGTATGCCTCCCATGCACGTTGATACCTGGCATGGTGACATACAGTGACTAACTGCACAGAAAAACAAACTGTGGGCAGCAGAAGTTCTTAACTTGCACAGTAATTCTTAAAGTGAACTTAACAGTATGAGTCTTGTTCATTTTATGTGCGACAGAATGGCATGGTAGATAGGCAACTAGGTGACTGTGTCTGTGTTAATATACAGA
This sequence comes from Stegostoma tigrinum, assembly GCF_030684315.1. Taxonomy (NCBI): domain Eukaryota; kingdom Metazoa; phylum Chordata; class Chondrichthyes; order Orectolobiformes; family Stegostomatidae; genus Stegostoma; species Stegostoma tigrinum. Next base: position 66,857,270 of record NC_081357.1, on the reverse strand, counting down.
ATTTCAACATGACTTACCTACCCACAGAGCAGGATGGAACATTATAGAAGGGAACAGAGATTGAGCCAATTCGAGAATATGTCTTCTTCTCAAGAAATGACTCTGGATAGGATGTTGAGTGTGTTGGGGTGGGATGATTCATTAAGTATGAATCAGGGCTAGCAGCATTATTTTCTTCATAGAATGTCTACAGTGTGGAAACAGGCCGTTTGCCCATCAGGTCCACACTAACCCCCGAAGAGCAGTAGTACTAACCACTGAACCACCATGCCGCCCTATAACTGTGTTATGTTTTGTCTCATTTTACCTTTTGACTTCAATTATAAGAGAATGAGCAACTGGCTGCAAGTACTTACTGAGGTAATGTTTTCTTTTCTTGATTTTGTAGGTGAAAGAACACAGTGACATTACAGCCAATGTTTCAAAGCAGCATTTCTAACATTTTAAAAATATATTTATTCACGGAATGTGGGCATTGCTGCCTGGGCCAGCATTTATTGCTTATCACTAGTTTCCCTTGAGAGGGTTGTGGAGAGCTGCTTTCTTGAATTATTGTAGTTCATTTGGTGCAGGTCGACACATAATGTTGTTAGGGAGGGAATTCCAGGATTTTGACTCAGCAACATTGAAGGAATGGTGATATATTTCCACTCCAGGATGCTGAGTGGTTTGGAGTTGAACTAATAGTGGTGATATTCCCATATATCAGTTGCTTTTGTCCTTCTAGTAGGTAATATTCATGATTTTGGAAGGTCCTAGATGAACACAGCAGGCCAAGCAGCATCTTAGGAGCATAAGGTGCTGCTTGGCCTGCTGTGTTCATCAGCTCCATACTTTGTTATCTCGGATTCTCCAGCATCTGCAGTTCCCATTATCACTGCACCATCCTTGTATGATCACCTACATGTTGACATAAAAAGCTCTCCTGTATACTTTAAGAAATCTGCCCCCTCTGAACCCTTTGTAGTATGTTCATCCCAACTGATATTGAGGTAGATGAGGTCCCTTACTATAATTATCCTCTTATTGTTTATATGCATCTTCATGAATTGACTACGTATCAGCTTCTCAATTGGCCGCTGACTGGGGCTTATATTACTTTCCTAACAGTATGGTTTACCCCCATTTTTATTCACATACTAAATCCCTCCACATCTTCACCTTACCCTTCTTCTTAAGATCCTGCTTAAAGCTCATCAAACTTCTTTGTCACTCCTCCTGCTTTGGTTCAATGAACTTGTGTAAAACGTAAACTGTAACTGGAGCATTGTGTCCAATTATAGGCACAACACACGAGGATGGATGCAAAAGTTTTAGAGCAAATGCAAAAAAGATTTAAGAGAATGCTTTAGGGTAAGAGACTTTGCTTTTATGCATAGTTTGGAGAAGCTAAGGTTGTTTTCCTCAAATGAAGTTTGAGAAAAGATTTCATTGTGGCGTTCGAAATCATGGGGGTTTCAGGTAGAATAGGCAGGGAGAAATTGTTACTATTGTGAGAAGGGTCAAGAATCAGCAAACACGGATTTAAAGTTATAGCCAAAAGCAATAAAAGAAAATTATATAATAAGTGGTTATCATTTGGAATGCATCCCCAGGAGTGCGCGAATGAAATTTCAATTGGATCCTTCAAATGGGTATTAGATAAGCACTCTAAGGGAATAAAGTTACAGGGCTACATCAAATAAAAAATGAACAGAAACTATAAGAAACATTTTAAAATTATTTTTTATCCAATTAATGCAACCAAATGATTGAGGCCTTTATTTTGCTGGAAAACAGAAGACAATCAAGTGAAATAACACCACAGAGGTCAGTATCCTGTCACCAAATCACCCTTTACTTACTTGTGAAGTGTCCTTGACACTGGTACAGCTCCCTCAGAGCCAACTCACAGAGTGAACAGGCTAATATTCGTCAGTCAGGATTCCCTGATTGGGCCAGATGAACAGCCCCAATCAGAGAACTCATATTCTATGAAGTCCACCTGGCTGACCTCATTACAATCATTACATCTTTCCCCCTCTGAGGCCTTTTTTTTGTAGCACCAGCTCAGGTACCTCCAACTTGGCCTCTGTAACACACAGTAGCTCACCTCTTGTGCCTGGAGCATCTCGGAAGAAATTAATTCTTTTCTCAATGGCAGCAAAGGCGTCGAGGTGGTGACATCTGCCATGTACATCTCAGATTCTGAGATATTTTCAATGCCTGGCAGAGAGGGAGAACTCACGGGCTTCGGAACAGTCAGAAATTCTGTCGAGGAACTCGGCACATTTTACTCCCGCACCGTTTGCAGCTTTGTTATGGTCCACCTGGTTGTTCAGGACCATTGCATCTACCCCACCTTTAAATGTTACTGGATCTGACCTTGCGTCGACCATGACTCTTACCCACACAGGCCATTCCCATTATTCCTACACCAAACTTCGTCTCCTGAAATAAACTGTCTCTCTCGCTTAGTGAAGTCTTGTGTCTGGACTTGGTATTTCTGATGTCATTTCAATCTCTCCACCAGGTCTAGGAAGACCAGATTTAGCTTGTTGTGGAGTCTTCTCCCATTAGCAACTGTGCTGGAGCTATCCCTGTAGTTGCATGAGAGGTTGTCCTATAATCAAATAGAAACTGGGACAGTTTGGTATGTAGTGGGGCTGTAGGCTATTTCTTTAAGCCTGCCTTCAAAGTTTGGACTGCTGTTCCGTTGGATGATGGATGGTATGGAGCTGTCCTTACATTAGAAGGTATGTGGATTCCCTACCAGTGAACGATGACCCATTATCTGTGACCAACACTTCAGGCAGTCTATGTATTGCAAAAGATTTGCACAGTTTTTCTATTATTGGGTCCTTGTGTTTGATAAATGAACTGTATGCACATCCAGCCACTTTGAATGGGTGTCCACAATGACAAAGAATGTTGAGACCATGAAAGGACCTGCAAAGTCAATGTGTAACCGAGTCCAGCATTTACCTGCCCATTTCCATGAATGTGGGAAACTGCTGGTAGTAATTTTTGTCCTTGTTGGCACTCTGGGCACCGCTCCACCAATGTGGCTATGACTGCATCCAATCCTGGCCACCAGACATCTCACCAACATCTACATTTTGGAAACCCCTGGATGACCCTGGTGGATTTCAGCCAGAATCTGGTGGTGACCTTTACTGGGGACAATCACTCTTGCTCCCCACAATATACTGTCCTCTGTGGTGATCTGGTTTCCAGGGGTCCAAATAAGTTTCACTTCTGGTTGTGACAGCCCTTTGGTTTCCCCATCATCACCAGCTGTTTCAGTTCTGCCAGGACCAGATCTTTCTGTGTCCAAAGTCTAATATTGTCATTTGTGACTGGAAATGTGTCCTGAAAATTTAAAGCTAACATGGACTTTCCAGTGGTGGTACCACCAGTGGTGTTTCTGACAGCGGAATGCAGCTCAATGCATCCTCATTTGCTACTTGGTCTCCTGGATGGTGTTCCATCTTGTAATTATAGCCACTTAGAATTAGAATTAGAGCCCACCACTCAATTCATACTGAAGTTATGAGTGGCACTGCCTTGTCCTCTTTAGGAGAGCTATGACCAAATGCTACCCTGGTGCCGAATGGAGAAGCATCTTATGTCAACACCAGATCTTGTTTGGGATCTTAGTGTGCCAAAACCTTAGAGAATGACAGATGTTTCTTCACTTCCCTGAAAGCTATGGTGCGGCCACACGACCATTTCCAAGGCTAACCCTTTAAGAGTTGACACGAAGGTACCAGGATGGAGGCCAGGTGATGAATGAACATCCCACAATAATTCACCAGCCCAGGGAAAGACCTAAGCTCTGGTACTGAGGTGAGAGCCAGAGAATGTTTGATCGCCCTAACTTTATCTTCCAATGGGTGTAAACCGATCTTGTCGATTCTGTAGCTCAAATAGGTCACTTGGGGTGCCTGGGACACATTTTTCCTTCTTAGGTGTACCTGGGAGAAACATCTAAGGACTATATCTAAGTTACCTAAGTACTCCTTATTTGTCTACCTGTTATTAGCATGTCACCTAGATAAATGACAACCTATGGTAGACCTTGTAAATTATTCTCCATGAATCCACTGACAAATTGCGTGGGCTGACGATACCCCCAAAATCACTCTCCTATATTGATACAAAAACACTTATGGGTATTAATTGTAGCATAGTTCTGGGAATCCTCATTCAACCGCTAGTGAAAGTATGCAAGGCACATGTCCAGCTTTGTGAATGACAGCTCCCCTGCCAGCTTTGTGTATAAATCTTCAATGCAGGGCTTTGAGTATTTAAACAGCTGTGAGAAGCGGTTCACTGTTTGTTTAAAATCCCCACGAAGACATACCAATCCACCGGGCTTCACAATCGGTATAGCCAGTGCTACCCATTCTGCAAACTGCACTGGTTTGATGATTCCTTCGCTTTCCAGCCTTCCGATTTCTGCCTCTACCTTTGGCTATATGGCAAATGGCACAGGGTGGGCCTTGCAGTATCATAGAATTGCTTCCTAGTCAACATGCAAGGTGGTTTTGGCTTCTTTGATAGTCCCTAGACTTTCCCAAAAAACTTCCAGATATTTAATTAGAACTTCACTCAGGCAGGCATTTTCTAATTGAGAAAAGTTGAGCCAATCAAAGTGAATCTTTTTCAATTTCATCACGTCACGTTTGGGCCCGAGCCTAGTATCACAATCAGTGGTAACTCAACCAGCTGCTTCTCTAATGAGGCCACAATCAAAGCTGTACAGTTACCCTTGCAGGGCAGCAGGATGGCACGGTGGCTCAGTAGTTAGCACTGCTGCCTCACAGAGTCAGAGACCTGGGCTCGGTACCACCTTCAGGCAACTGTTGTGTGGGGTTTGCATATTCTCCACATGTCTGCATGGATTTCCTTTGGGTGTTCCGGTTTCATCCCAAAGATGTTCATATTAGGTGGATTGGCCCATAGGGATGTGAAGGCTAGGTGGATTAGCCATAGGAAATGCAGGGATACAGGGATAGGATAGGAGGGAGAGTGTGGGTGAGATGCTCTTCAGAAGATTGCTGTGGACCTGATGGGCTGAATGGCCTAATTCTGCACTGAAGGGATTCTATGATGAATCTGTAAATGTTCCCCGGTATAGGTTCACAGACTAGCCAAGGCCTTACAAAAACTTAAGGGTTGGAGTCCATAGTAATTTTTGTTAAAAACTGGTTCTATGATCGCTGAAATGGCCATGCCAGTATTGCCCTACATTAGAATCAGGTGACCACTTAATCAGATGTTTATTGTTGATTGACTCTGAGTTGGATGTTGCTAAGCCATTTAAATGTTTCAAGCCGGATGTAGGTGGATCTTCCAGGGTGTGCACTCTCCTAGATACTGGCCTATGAGTTCTCCTATTCAATTCAGGTCTGGTAGGACTCCTTTGCTGTCTGGAGTCTGCACACAGGCAGCAACTACATTAGCTTGCAGGCCTGGATCCTGAAGAAATTTTAACCATTTCACCAAGGCTTGGCTTTGTTTTGGGTTTAAGCAGTGGGCTGACCTAGTATCCTTCTGTTCAGGCTAAGTCCTGAGGGAGGTTATGCAATTTCCTTCACTAAAGTGGTGTTCCCCATGCTCAGTCGGACTGGTGAGGGTGTCCGCTTCCATCAGAATACCATGCAACTCATATGGTCCACTTGCTGCATTTTCTGATGATAACGCCAGGTATAATGTCTGTTTGAAGTCCAGATGGACTTTAGCTAGTAGGTGCTTTTGTATAGATATATCATTAGAGTAGGATGCGCCAGCTGGAGTTGCTCTGCTTCACCTGTTTTTTTTCCTTCTTTTTCTGGTTTTTCTCCCTCCCTCCTCCCTTCTCTCAGATCAAAGTAATGACCAGTGGTCCAAAACAGGGATTCCAGCAACTGACCAGTTTGGAATGTGTTGTCAGTTAGAGGTTAGCCACATGGAGGGCGCCTGTGCTGGTCTGCGTTTGGAGCTTTTGGAGAAAGGCTGTGATGTTTGTGTTTTTAATTCTTCTTCTTGTTTGAGGGTTATATTGTGATTAATTATAATGTAACTTTATTATCTTCATTTCTCTATTCTGTAGCCAAGAATTGCACCTAGTTGCTTTTGTACCTAAGATGGTGCAGTAAGTGGCAACATGTAAATGTTTCACTGTGCTCATCTGAGTACGTGTGACAATAAAGCTAATTCATTCATTCATTTGTAATCCCACTTACCAAATGGTCTCTCAGCATCTCAATATGGGTTAAACCAAAATCACATACCTCTGCCAGTCATCTTAACCAAGTCAAAAATCCCAGTATGGAGTTCCCTGGTTTTAATTGCCGAGTAAAACCGATAGCACTTGATAATTAGAGGAGGCTTGGGGTCACAATATTCCTGAACTAAATCCACCAACTCTTGTAAGATTTTAATGTCTGGTGCCTCAGGGAAGGTCAGCCTCCTAATAACCAAAAATGCTGGGGGTCCACAAGCTGTCAGGAGAATAACTCATTGCTTGTCATCTGGCCCAATGTCATTCGCCTAGAAAAGATAATGCATCCTTTCGATATACTGGACCCTTTGACAGCAGGATCAAATGAGTCAAGCTTCCCAATTAATGCTGATTTCAACTCAAAGTCGGCTGTTGCCAGTGAATTTCTTCAGGTGTGTGCTTTTCTCTTGCTATCACTGAACTAACTCCACACAGGCCGGTATCCTGTCATCAAGTCACCCTTTATACACACATGGAGAGTCTTTGAAACTGATCCAGCTCTCTTAGAGGCAGCTGTCAGAGCGAACAGGATGTATGACACTCCTGTTCTTATCTGCCAGGCAGGGCTCCTTGACTGGAACAAATTAACAGACCCAGTTGGAGAACTCATATTCTATGGCATCTGCCTGGCTGACCTCTTTACATTCATTGCAAATAGTAAAATTAAGCAATGTGGTAACAGGCAAGTGAAATAGGTTGTGTTGAAGGAAATCACAAAAGTGTTCTCTTATAAAGCCATCTGGTTGTTCTATAAACATCTCATTGCAGTATTCTGTTAGAGTACATGTTGCCCCAAACCCCAAAGGCAGAAGTCTAACACAGCTGATGATGGTACTGTTGGTTTTAGTTTAGGACATGTTCACTATAGACAAACAGCGACATTCCCTTGCCGAGCCAGGCCTCTAACAATATAATGTATGAGAAAGGAGAGGTTGTTTATACTAACAGAAATAAATTTAAAATCTTCCTTATCCCTCGTGAAGTCTATAGAGAAGATTAAGGATTAGAGGTGTTTTTAAAAGTTTACAGGTAAAGAAAGACTAAAAGAACAAAAACAGAGCGGTATAATTTTAAATATAGAGTATAATTCCCAAAAATATAGTCTGGAGAAGATAGCCTGGGAGAAACACATTAAACAAATATTCACTGTGATTACACTTGCATGAAAATCATTGTGAAAAGAGAATGGATCTGCAATAGGTAGATGTTTTTGTTCAGTGATTCCTTGGAACATTATAAGATTTAAAAAATAAGATATTGGTCCTGATTTACACCAAAACCAATTACAATCAATTTCAGTGTATTGATGGGTATTTATACGCAACTTGAAGAATAGAATTATAAATTGTTTTTCTTCCCTCAGAGTCATTCCAGCTTCAAACCTGTCAATACATGTAGTTCAGAACAACAATTTGTTAACCCCAGCCAAAGACTTACTTCCAACCTCAGAACGCTTTGTGCTCCCTCGGAGTGATATTTTTATTTTCCATACTAAATATCTTTATAAACGCTAAGTGAGACTACTCAGTGACTGTTGAATTATGGTATCCTTCCTCTGGGACTTAAGCTGAGACTGCCTGTCACAACAGTCTGGAACTGAACTGGAATCAAATCCCAGAGATTAAAGGGCAGTGTTCCAAGTTAATGTACCAACCACCAGTAAAGTAATTTAAAATCAATAGTTTTCTTTCAAAGCCTCTTATAAAATAGATCCATTTGGGATTTTGAAAAGCGTGTTCATGTTATGACATTACATTTAATTAAACTAGATACTGCAGATCATTTGCACTCAAAGCAAGATCTTGCATTGGAAAACATTATCCAGATTGTGTTAGAAATTGAGATTTAGAATAAACCACAGAACAACCTGAGAAACAGGAAGACAAATCTACACCAGAAGATCATCAGAATCGATTAACTTGAGGTACAAACATGTAAAACAATCACATGACAAACTAAGGCAAAAAGAGTGTTCAAATCTTTTGATGCTAAGAATCACTATCCAAACATTGAACAGAAAAAAACCCAAGATAAAAGCAATCTGTTAATGGGTTGTGGGACTTGAAACATCAACACTGTTTTTTCTCTCCATAGACCTGCTGAGTTTCCCCAGCACTTTAATTTTGTTCTTTAACAAAGATGTTCCTTCAGCAAGAAAGTGCATTATTTTCAAATATGTTAAAAAAATCCATAAATAATTCTTAAAAAACAAAAACAATACTAATTTGATTTGGGAAGAAGGCATACTTTATAACAAATAGAAAATTTTGATTCCAAAAATATGAACATGCAAATGAGAAGCAGTGTGCTGGACAGGAACATGGGTTCGATTCCAGCCTTGGGTGATTGTCTGTGTGAAGTTTGCATAGTCTCTCTGCGTCTGCATGGGTTTCTGCTGGGTTCTCCAGTTTTCTCCCACGGTCCAAATATATGCAGGTCAGGTGGCTTGGCCATGCTGAATTGCTCGGTAGCATCCACGGATGTGTGGATTAGCCACAGTAAATGTGGGGTTTTTATGGGGAAGGGGTGGGATACTTTTCGGAGGGTCAGTGCAAACTTGATGGGCTGAAGGGCCTCTATCTGTACTGTAGGGATTCTAAGTTACAGCACAGTTTCCTGTGGGACTCCACGTGTCACTTTGCTAATTAGACAATGATACATTTATACGAAATTATTATTTTTGGCCATCCAGCCAGATAACCTTCCATCAATGCAAATATCCATACATCATGAGCATTTATTTTCTGCAATAACCTTTGATGTGATACCTTATCGTATGCATTCTGGAAATGCAGGTGTTGCATCTCTACATGATCCCCTTTATTGAGAGAACATGTTATTCCCTCAAAGAACTAAATATACTTCCAGCTGAACATGTATCCTTAGATGCTGACATACCTCTTTTAGAAGGAACACTACAGCCACTGAAACATATTGTCTTGTTTTTGAAAAAGAGGCTTTCTCGGTCACATGGGCAGAAGAGAACTTTTCAATTTATATAAAAGCCGAAAGAACTGCAGATGCTGTAAATCAAGAGCAAAAACAAATTTGCTGGAAACGCGCAGCAGGTCTGGCAGTATCTGTGAAGGAATAAACAGAATTAACGTTTCAGATCCAGTAACCCCTCCTCAGAAGGGTTCTGAGGAAGGGTCACCGCACCTGAAACGTTAACTCTGTTTTTTCCTTCACAGATGCTGAAGAACCTGCTTAGTTTTTCCAGCAACTTTGTTTTTGTTTTTCAGTTTATATATTTGGCCTTATGGAGAATGTCTATAAACCATTGGTCTCACCCTGAGATCAGAGGAAATTGGCAAAGATGCTTTCATGGATATAAAATTTCTAGGGCTACCTTGCAAGGTTTGCTTATGAGATCAAATACAAGCATCAGCAGATGGCCTCTTCAGAGCAACTACAGGCAACCTAACAATAGCTGATCATGACTTTGATGGTGAATTTAATTCATACAATCAAGCCACAGTACTACAATGGCTAGCTATACCACTCAGACTCGATGAAATCAGAAAATGAGCAATAAGATTATCCAGAATACATTACCATCCACTGATATTGTTTTGAAGACTGGCCAGATTAAAACCCAATGGTTTTACGATGTAGACTTACTTCAATGACAATATTACTGAAGTAATAATGGTTGATCTGAATTTGGATCCTGTATGAGAGAAGATTGTGAATAATTCTTCTGGTGATAGTCATTGTTTGGTGCATCCCACTATAGTGGTCATGGTCTATCATTGTGAAGTAATACAAGCTTTCTACAATTTCTGCACCTGCTTCCCTTTGACATGCAAATCCTGTGAGTAGGAAAGAATTCATATAGGACCCTGCCAATGCATCAGTGGTGATGATATGTAACTGTTTCACCTTGATTCACTGTAAGAAATAATTAACATCAATGGGATAAGAGCAACCATTGAACAAGAATATGTCAGTTCCCGTTAATTCTCATGGCCTAGTATGGAAGGTAGTAGGGAATTAATGTCTGTCTGTGTTCAAATCTGTGGATAGAACATGTTTCATTGGGTGCTCTGGCTTCCGACCACAGTCTAAAGATGTGTTAGGTGGATTGGTCAGGCTAAATTGTTTGTAATGTTCAGGGATGTGTAGATTAGGTGGGTTATGGGGGATGGGTCTGGGTGGGATGCTCTCAGGATCGGTGTGGACTTGTTGGGCCAAAGAGCCTATTTCCACACTGTAGATATTTGATGATTCTATGACTCCAAACCTAGGACAATGCAGTGGACTCTTAAATGCCCTCTAAAGTGGTCTAGCAAGTGATTCAGTTTGAGAAAAAGCAAGGATGGGTTATAAATGTCAGCCATGTCAGTGATGCCTACATCCCATACAAAAATAAAGAAAAGGAAGGCCTCTTATCTTGGTTAGAATTTTGTAAACCTATTCTTGTTACTCAAATAAATTACTTTTCCACTGAAAATTAATCCTTCACCACTTAACATTTGTAAGTCTCAAGAGACTTGCATTATAAAAAGGATTGGCTGCGGCCTATCTACCCAAAGGAGATTCTAGCAGAGCCAGATTATCAGCTGAGGACATCTCTCATGTCATTAGTAATCTCTTACGTGGCTTATTTTGCCTCAACTAAAGTACATATCCCCGTTCTGTGAAATCAAAAACACAAACAGGGAATCATGAAGTAGGATTTCATGGTCATTTCTTTCAGTCAAATTCCCCTTTTCACTCCAATTCAGGACAAAAATATGGCCGAGGTTTTAGGCATGCAGCCTCATTAAATATATTAATTATGGGCCTGTCTTTAGAGACCAGGTTGTTCGCCCATTCTCTGACTTGAATCTGATAAAACAAGAAGTGGTCAAATTGGAGGCATATTGAATTTTGTTTTCCCAATTTTTAACTTTTGAACTCAGCAATCCAGGAGTGTTAAGATTGCTGTCTCATTTCCTGGTGAGAAACACAACTTCCTGGTGTATGTCTCCCTCCATCCTTAAATAATGGAATCATACTTGCAATTTCCAAATCCAAGAATACAATTCAAGAAGCAAAATATTGTATACACGATTTTTGAATCTGTGTTATTCAGTACGGGACCATGGCGAACATTCAGTTTCTGATACTTTAAAGAATAGTAGTTTTGAAACTTAATAGAGATCCCCTCTGGCTCAGTTTATAACACCAGTACAAAGTTGAAAATTTAGGCCCGAAGGATCCATGTCCAAAATTCTTTTTTCTTAATTCATAAGATGTGGGAGTTACTGGCAAAGCCACCTTTTCATCTCCATTTCATCTTGAAAAGATAATGATGAGCTGCTTCCTTGGACCAGTGCAGTCCATACATTACAGGTACATCCAGAGTAATGTTAGATGTGGAGGCACAACAATTTGACCAGTGATGAAGAACAACAATAACGTGTGTTTTGGAGACTGGAGTTTCCATGCATTTTCTGCCCTTGTCATTTGAGGGGAATTTAGAAGGTGCTGTAGAAAAGCTATTACTGCATTACAACCTTTTACATGATGTACACTAATGCCACTGTGCACAAATGGTAGAGGGATGCTTAATGTGATGAATTGGCCATTGATCAAGTTGACTGCTTTGATCTGGATGATGTGAACCTTCTTCAGTATTGTTGGAACTGTACTTAGCCATGCCAGTGTAGAATGGTTTTGGGAAATCAGCGGATTCAGCAAAATTCCCAGCTTCAAAGCTGCTCTTGTAGCCACAATAATGAAGTTTGTAGTAAATGGAGATTTCCAAGATGTTGATTGTGGGAAATGTAGCAATGGCAAAGCTACTTAAAAGTCAAAAAAAAATTCTATGTTGTTGAAGATCATTACCTGATACTTTTGACTTGGTTGTTAAACAATGAGCGTTATCTAAAGCTTAGGTTTTCACAATGGCTTAGAGTCTCTGCCAGAGAAAAAGCGGTAAATGAATCCCAAAATTACAAGATCCATTCACTAACATGGCATTCCCATCATCATGGGGGTGAAATGGGGTCATGTTAGTATTTTTATATAGGCAGTTCATTGCCAATATAATCATCAGCTCCCTCCATGAAGTCTGATTTTGATAGCCCAAAGTAGTGGACAACCCTATATATGTAGATTGGCCAGGTAAGAGCAGAATAGAACTTTGTGCTTTTTTTTGCATAGTCAAAATATTGTTTGGATATGAACCAACTTGACAGGAGGTCAGATGACTTTTGGGGAGATAAGGTGCACCTTTAAGTGAAGAAATGTAAGCAAGAATGTACATAAACCCTTTAACAGCCAAGCTTAGTGAAACAGTCAACCAACCTGTCAAAATCAGCTGCCAAAAGTGTCAAGAGCAACTATGAAGAGGACCTTTTGAGAAGATGTGTAAAAGCAAACTGTCAAAGTGATCTGTCAAGACATTTAAAAGTATGGTCCTTTAAATCTGGACAAAAAGTACCAGGAGTATTAAAAATATTGTTTGCTATTATTCTCTGTGATAAGCCTAAAGATTTTCATTACTGGATTACTTCTCAAAACATGATTTCATAGCCATCCAGTATCACAGTGGGGAGCCTGCCATTTCATATTTTGTTTGACAGCTCCAAGTAGTTATAGGCGTTTTACAGTGTGACTATAATAAATGTGAAGGAGCCTCATGTTAGAAAGGATTATAGACTCAAATGAAATACTTGTTTGATGTAATTGAAAAATCGTAAATGAAATAAATTGTTTTTTTAAATAGGAATAGTGTGTTTTCCAACACAGCAAAGACTACAATACACCCTCAGAACTTTATTTTAGTTGAGGTTTATTTCATACCATCTCATATGCATGCCCATGAAGCAATTAGGAGAATTGGCATGAAAGGTACAAAGGGAAAGAGTAGTGGCTGGAGAAGAGTTGTATGGTATGAACTGTTGTATGGGCAGAACAACAACGTGTGGTGGTCTTCAGGGTGTCATCTGGCATAGTTAATGGGCTAGAATTAAGTGCATCGGTTGTCATAGGGCATATAAATGGTATCTTTGGTGGGTAGAGGGATACAGGTTGGCATGAAGGGTATGAAGGATTATGGTGGTTGCATATAGGGCGAGATCAGGTATGGATTGAGCGTGGGGATTGTGTGGATGATGGAATGTGAGGAATGAGGGATGGACGGCTCTTCTAATTTTTGTTGTTTTCTTCTGAAACTTCAGTTCAGTGATCGTGCATTGAGGCAGGCCTACTATCCAGCTCATCTCTGCACCTGGCAGCCACCATTTACATCCTGGCTAGGGTTCTAGCCAGTCCCCCAGACTAAAAAATCAGGTCTGCAAAGCTGAGATTTATCCCAGATTTGCACGTGGTACTCACAGACAAAAGTCTGGGTTTACATGTGTGCACAGACTGTGTCATTATTTGTTGAGTTGTGAATGGAAAGGAGACTGTACCTCATTCCACTGAACACATGATGGATGGAAGAATTTTCATGACAGAACTGGATGTGATTGGACGTAGGATGTGACTCAAATGAACTTTGACAAACATTATCCAGCCAGAGTTTTCTCCCTGATTCCCACTGCCTTCAAATTTTATGAGAGCTCCTTGATGTCTCACTTACTCAAATGCTATCTTGGTGTCAAGGACATTTTCTCACCTCTGGAATTCAGTTTTGAACATGCTTGCACCAAAAATAAAGATAAATTAACTTCGCTGTTTGGAGGTTCCAGAATTATGGGGCATAGCCTAAAAATTATGGAATGTGGAATTGTTTTAGTTCTTGATTTCAGAGGACAGGGGCATATAGTCCATTTGAGGCAAATTAGGAAACATAAGACACTGTTAAGAGATGTCCTCAGCTAGAATACCTGGTTCTGCTAGAATATCTGCAGAAGTTTGTCAGGGTAGAAATTGAACTAGACTAGCATAGACATAGATAACAAGATGTAGAGCTGGATGAACACAGCAGGCCAAGCAGCATCAGAGGAGCAGGAAGGCTGATGTTTCAGGCATAGACCCTTTCCTACTATCTCTGTAGCAATAGGCATTATGTTACTACTCAACAATGGGTCAGGGGCAAAGATTCCTGCAACAAGTGGCCCGCCAAAGCCTGCCCACCATCTACAAGGCACAAGTAAGGACTATGATGGAATACTTCCCACTTGCCTGGATGAATGTAGCTTCAACAGCACTCAAGAAGCTTGACATCATCCAGAATTAAGCAGCCCACTCAACTGGAAGCTCATCCACAAACATTCACTCCCTCCATGAACAATGCTCAGAAGCAGCTGTGGGTGCCATATACAAGATACACAACTAAAATTCACCAAGAATTTGACCTTCCTACGACATGAACTTTACCAGTTGAACAAAGGCAGCAGATATATAGGAACAACAGCTCTTGTAAATACATCTTCAAGCCTGTCACCATTCTGACTTGGAAATATATTGCTGTTCCTTCAATGTTACTGGGTCAAAATCCTGAAACTAACTCACTGACAGCATTCAACAAAAACAAAGTTGCCGGCAAAGCTCAGCAGGTCTGGCAGGATCTGTGAAGGTTAAAACAGAGTTAACATTTCAGGTCCGGTGACCCATCCTCAGAACTGATCGGGGCTGGGAAAATATCAGTTTATATGCAGAAAATAAGGGGTTGGGTGGGGTAGAGAGTAAAGGAAAGGATAGAGCCCAAAGAGAGAGAAAGACAGTTGGACAGACATGCTAACGAATAGGCTGGGAGGGTGAATAGTTCTTAATGGGGGCTATTAGTGACTAGCAGCAGGGGGCGTATAATTGCAGGCTGTGTGATAACAAGGCTTGGTGTGTGGGTTGGGGGGCTGGGACATGGGAGAGTTTAGGCCCTAAAATTATTGAACTCAATATTGAGTCCGGAGGGCTGTAGGGTCCCCAAGCGGAAAATAAGGTGTTGTTCCTCCAGCTTGCGCTGGGCTTCACTGGAGCACTGCAGCAAGCCAGAGACATAGATGTTGGCCAGAGAGCAAGGTGGTGCATTGAAGTGGCAGGCAATGGGTAGTTCAGGGTCTTTTTTGTGAGTAGAACAAAAATGTTCTGCAAAGTGGCCACTAAGTCTACACTTCGTTTCCCAGTGTAGAGGAGACCACATTGTGAGCAGCGAATGTAGTAGACTAGGTTCTGGGAAGTGCAGGTGAAGTGTCCTTGGATACTGGGGAAAGAGGAGGTAAATGGGCAGGTGTTGCGCCTTCGCCGGTTACAGGGGAAGGTTCCATAGGGCTGTGGAGTGGTGTTGAGAGTGAAGGAAGTGTGGACCAGGGTGTCCCGGAGGGAACGATCCCTGTGGAAGGCGGGCAAGGGAGGGGAGGGGAATATGTGTCTGGTGGTGGCATCTTGTTGGAGGTGGCGGAAATGGCATCTGATGATCTTCTGGATGTGGATGCTGGTGGGATAGTGGGTAAGGATAAGGGGAACCCTATCACTGTTGTGGGAGGGAAGAGAAGGGGTGAGGGTGGAAGTGTGGGAGATGGCTTGGACCCGATTGAGGGCCCTGTTGACAACTGAGCTGGGGAAACCTCGGTTGAGGAAGAAGGTGGACATTTCAGAGGGTCCCTTGTCGAAGTTGGTCTCGTCTGAACATATGCGATGGAGACGGACAAACTGAGACAATGGGATGGAGTCTTTACAGGAACTGGGTTGCCAGGATGTCTAGTCCAGGTACCTGTGGGAGTCAGTGGGTTTGTGATGGATATTAGTGGCCAGTCTATCCCCAGAAACGGAAACAGAAATGTCGAAGAAGGGAAGGGAGGAGTCAGAGATAGACCAGGTGAAAGTGAGGGCAGGGTGGAAATTGGAGGTGAAATTGATGAAGTTTTTCAATTCCAGATGAGAGAGGGAAGCAGCACCGAAGATATCATCGATGTATTGCAGAAAGAGTTGGGGGTGGGGGCCGGAATAGGATTGGAACAAGGAATGTTCCGCATAACCCACAAAGAGGCAGGCATATCTAGGGCCCATGCTGGTACCCATGGCAACCCCTCTTACCTGAAGAAAATGAGAGGAGTTGAAGGAGAAGTTGTTCAGGGTGAGGGCAAGCTCAGCCAAGCGTAGGAGGGTGGTGGTGGGTGGGAATGATTCAGGTCTTTTCTTCAGGAAGAAGCGGAGAGCCTTAAGACCCTCCTGTTGGGGAATGGATGTGTAAAGGGATTGCACATCCATGGTAAAGAGGATGTGGCTGGAGCTGGTAAACTGGAAGTTTTGAAACTGGCATAAGGTGTCAGATGAATCATGGATGTATGTGGGTAGGGATTGGACCGGGGGGAGAAGACTGAGTCAAGGTATGAAAAGATGAGTTCTGTGGGGCAGCAGCAGGCTGAAACAATGGTTTTGCCTGGACAGTCCCATTTGTGGATTTTTGTCAGGAGGTAGAAATGAGCTCTGTGGGGTTGGGAAATGATTAGCTTGGAAGAGGAGGGAGGAGATCACCAGATGAAATGAGATCCATAACCGTAGTGGATACAATGGCCTGATGTACCATGGTGGGGTCATGGTCCAGGGGAAGGTAGGAGGAGGGATCCGAGAGCTGGCGCTCAGCCTCTGCAATGTAGAGGTCAGAATGCCAGACTACAACAGCACCGTGCTTATCGGCAGGCTTGATGACAAAGTCAGGATTAGATCTGAGTGCATGGAGTGCAGTCAGTTTGGAGGGAGATAGGTTGGATTTGTTGAGAGGGGCAGAGAAATTGAGGCAGCTAATGTCATGTCGGCAGTTCTCAATGAAAAGATCGAGTGCAGTAAAAGGCCAGAGGGAGGCAGAAGGTTAGGAGGGATGGTGAATATCTGACAGGAGGTGAGATAGCATTATGGGGGCACTTACACCAAGTGAACTGCAACTGTCTAAGCAGGAAATTCACCACCAGATACCCAAGAGAAACTAGGGATGGGCAATAAGTGCTGACCCAGCCAGTGATGCCCACATCCCATGGATGAATAATGAAAAAATGGCTCACTAACTAATCACTTACCCATCACCCTGTGCTGTTCGCATTCATGCTTATTGGAATGTGGTTAGGGGTAGCGGGGTTCACAGAGTTTAACTTCCATAAACTCCCTGTTCCCTTTCATGCAGCTTCCTGGAGGCTGTCAATGTTAGAAATGGAGAAAAGGGCCTTCCCACTGCCCCTTATTCTCCGGTTCCTGTACACCCAAGAGTTACAGCCTATTTTAATGGACTCTAGTATTGTTTATTTATATAACTGACATTTAGATGAGTGACCTTTCCGGGGTTACTGATCTGGATCATTCCAGGTGCTGAATGAACTGATCTTACCTGCTCTCCAGCAGAGACGTCGTTTAGCCCTGCCCATGTCTGAAAGAAATTTAAAACAGTAAAGCTAAGGTAAATCCTCATTATAAGAAAGCAATTCTAGATTCTGTAAAGAGATCAGCCTTTAAGATTTATGCCCTTGCTCCTGAACTTCAGGGTTTACATCCTGTTCTGCTGCACATTGCACTCTTAGATCTGTTCCAATTTAACTCAATTAACATGGGTGGTGCTACATAACACAACTGTGGGTATCATCTCTGCACAGGTAGTGCTGCTGTCACTTCTCCCATTGCAAGTATGGATAAGTGCCTTGGGAGCAAGAATGCAGGTGAGGATGAGATTGGGTAGGTTGTTCTGTCTTGTTTGTTCTCTCACCACCTGCTGCATGTCCATTCTCAAAGATACATCCTTTAAGACTTGTCCAGCTTCATCAATAGTAATGCCATGGAATTATTCCTAATGATGAACGTTGAAATTTCCTATCCAAAGTATGTTTAAAATATCCCCAGTGTTTCTTCCAAGTGTTGTTTAATGTGAAGAAGTTCTGATTCATCAGTTGAGGGCTCAGCACTGGGTGATAACCAGCAGGCGGCCTCCTTGTCCTTGCTTGATTTGATCCTGTTAGACTTCATAGAGTCAATGTTGAGGTCTTCTCACTCAACTGTATATCTATGTCGTACCTGCATTGATGTGTTTGCCTTGCTGGTGGAACAGAATGCTGAGATGGCAAAGGAAAGTTCTGGAACATTGGCTGTAAGGTATGATTCGATAAGTATAACAATATCATGACATTGCTTCCCGAATCTGTGGGGCTGTAGCCAAGATTTTGAGACAAGCGCCCAGTTATTAAATGATGAAGACTTTGTAGGGTTCATTGGGCTGCTTGTGTCTTTGTTCTTCCAGGTGGACGAATTAATGCCAGGCAGGTTTTATTCTTGCTATGCCTGACAGAGTGATTTATTACACCATTTCACAGCAGAGATAAGAATCCACTGCATTGGAGTACTACAGTGTATAGAATTATAGAATTCCTACAGTGTGGAAGCAGACCATTTGGCTCATTGAATCCACAACGACCCTCCAGAGAGCATCCAGACCCACATCCTACCCTATCCCTGCATTTCCCATCCTAGACACTACAGCAATTTAGCATGGCCAATCCACCTAACCTGCGCAGTTTTGGACTGTGGGAGCACCCAGAGCAAACCCACACACACACGGGGAGAATGTGCAAACTCCACACAGATAGTCACCTGAGGGTGGAATTGAGCCTGGGTCTCTAGTGCTGTGAGGTAGCAGTGATAGCCACTGAGCCACTATGCCATCCTACATATGTCCAACTGAGTGAGGAGTATTGGTTTCATTCCCTCAAGGACATTGGTAAGACAGATGTTTTTCTTTAATACACAAACACAGAAAATGCTGGTGAAAGTCTGCAGCTCTTGCACCATCTGTGGGGAGAGAAACAGATTTAATGTTTTGGGTTCAGCATGACCGTTGTATATTTTATGACAAGCTATTGGTTTGATGATCACTAATGTCAAGATTTTATTCCATATTTATTAGGTTTATTGAATTTAATTCCACAGCAATTCCTGGGGGATTTTAACCTATATGGCAGTATTAGAAGACCAGGTCTCAAGAATACTAGTCCAGTAATGTGACCTCTTAATTTCCATAGTCCTAAGTCTGTAAACTGTTTAGAATTAATTTCAGCATCTTACAGATTGTATTATTTTCCTGGCTTTTACAGCAAATCCAACAGGTAGGCTTAACACCCGCATGGGCCCCAGCTATGCCTGCCTCTTTGTAGGTTACGTGGAACAGTCCCTCTTCTGCACCTACATAGGCCCCAAACTCCACCTCTTCCTCCGTTACATTGTTGACTGTATCAGCGCCGCCTCTTGCTCCCCAGAGGAGCTCGAACAGTTCATCCACTTCACCAACACCTTCCACCCCAAACTTCAGTTCACCTGGGCCATCTCCAGCACATCCCTCACCTTTCTGGATCTCTCAGTCTCCATCTCAGGCAACCAGCTTGTAACTGATGTCCATTTCAAGCCCACCGACTCCCACAGCTACCTAGAATACACCTCCTCCCACCCACCCTCCTGCAAAAATTTCATCCCTATTCCCAATTCCTCCGCCTCCACCGCATCTGCTCCCACGATGAGGCATTCCACTCCCACACATCCCAGATGCCCAAGTTCTTCAAGGACCGCAACTTCCCGCCCCCCCACCCCACAGTGGTCGAGAACTCCCTTGACCGTGTCTCCCGCATTTCCCACAACACATCCCTCACACCCCGCCCCCGCCACAACCGCCCAAAGAGGATCTCCCTCATTCTCACACACCACCCCACCAACCTCCGGATACAACGCATCATCCTCCGACACTTCCGCCATCTACAATCCGACCCCACCACCCAAGACATTTTTCCATCCCCACCCCTGTCTGCTTTCAGGAGAGACCACTCTCTCTGTGACTCCCTTGTTTGCTCCACACTGCCCTCCAACCCCACCACACCCGGCACCTTCCCCTGCAACCGTAGGAAATGCTACACTTGCCCCCACACCTCCTCCCTCACCCCTATCCCAGGCCCCAAGATGACATTCCACATTAAGCAGAGGTTCACCTGCACATCTGCCAATGTGGTATACTGCATCCACTGTACCCGGTGTGCCTTCCTCTACATTGGGGAAACCAAGCGGAGGCTTGTGGACCGCTTTGCAGAACACCTCTGCTCGGTTCGCAATAAACAACTGCACCTCCCAGTCGCAAACCATTTCCACTCCCCGTCCCATTCTTTAGATGGCATGTCCATCATGGGCCTCCTGCAGTGCCACAATGATGCCACCCGAAGGTTGCAGGAACAGCAACTCATATTCCGCTTGGGAACCCTGCAGCCCAATGGTATCAATGTGGACTTCACCAGCTTCAAAATCTCCCCTTCTCCCACCGCATCCCAAAACCAGCCCAGTTCGTCCCCTCCCCCCACTGCACCACACAACCAGCCCAGCTCTTCCCCTCCACCCACTGCATCCCAAAACTAGTCCAACCTGTCTCTGCCTCCCTAACCGGTTCTTCCTCTCACCCATCCCTTCCTCCCACCCCAAGCCGCACCTCCATCTCCTACCTACCAACCTCATTCCGCCTCCTTGACCTGTCCGTCTTCCCTGGACTGACCTATACCCTCCCTACCTCCCCACCTATACTCTCCTCTCCACCTATCTTCTTTTCTCTCCATCTTCGGTCCACCTCCCCCTCTCTCCCTATTTATTCCAGAACCCTCACCCCACCCCCTCTCTGATGAAGGGTCTAGGCCCGAAACGCCAGCTTTTGTGCTCCTGAGATGCTGCTTGGCCTGCTGTGTTCATCCAGCCTCACATTTCATTATCTTAACATCTGCTTTGCTGTGTTAAAGAACAAATGGAAGACGTGATTGCATCAGCTTATTAACTTATTGTACAGTGATAATTATTATTGATTGTCCAACAAATAAGGTCATCTCATATATTGAACAACTTTCTTTGGTATGAAAAGGAAGATTAGAAAAGAAAGTTAAAGCTAGTGTGGGGTATGTGGATATGAGTTTCAGTGGAAAATATAGGTTTTTATGATTGAGAGTACTCTTCTCAGTTAATTATAATTCACATTGACATTTATCTCATCCCCACATAGGTACTGAGGTCCGCCCAAAGTGGATACTAGTTGAGTTGGCATGGTAGATGATGAGTAGTGAAGATGGGTTAGCAT